>NC_052512.1:15234472-15534865 GCF_014356525.2 Nilaparvata lugens
ATCACTGGTTAGATTTAATTCACTTTCAATGGTATTGCTATCCGTGTCTATCATTCATCAAAGCGGATAGCGTCCATCTCTTTCTCGCTTTGCTTTGTTGGTGTCCAAAGAACTTGACCTGTAGAAAGGTTCGAAGAATACGTGTTGAAAATTTGAAACTGATTGATCAGTCTAGAAGTTATTGTAGAACATACAATCAGACGGGCCACGACTTTGGCCTTCAGTCAAGAGTGAGAAATCGCTAACTCTTGGTCAAATATACAGTGAGGTCCACGTTATAATGGCAGTGTTTGATTAGCAATGGTATTGCTGCTATCCTTGTCTATCATTCAACAAAGCGGATAGCGCTATCTCTTTCTCGCTTTGCTCTGTTGTTAGATTGTCTTTTAACAATGTAGAATTAATAACTAATTGACAAAAATATTTCAACTCAATTAAGAAAACTCATTATGAAATTATTATTGAAAATTATAATTTATTGTTTAATAAAATAAAATTGATTATTTTAAACGAGAATTAACAGTTCATTATTACATCAATAAACCTGTATCAGCTACTGTCTATAGAAGGCATTGATAAGACAGAGGATCAGCAACGTTGTTCTCCATCTTCCTCCACTGCCATTATAACATGGACCTCACTTTAGTCTTATGATTTCCACTGCCTTTATAATATTATTATTATTATTTCATATTATAAAACCGCATATGATGAGCACAGCTCAAACTGTGTACGACATGTCAAATATATTAAGTATATGGTTTCCCTACATTGAGGGAAAGTTTTTCATTTTACAAAATCGTCTGGATCTCTAGGATTTCAATGAGAAGATCTCATAACATTCTCTTAATGAATACGGGCAGCATTCAGTCAGTATATCTTTGAGAGCGGTATAAAATTTACCATGTCTGTCAACACTCTTAAGTTCGTCCGTCAAACAGTTGAAAATTCTGAGCCTAGCATAATGTGGTCCCCCCTCCAAGAGCGAAAGTCTATGAGTGGGGTACTGGAGGGTGAACATTTTATGTCTTGTGGGGTATCTGTGTGAAATGTTATCCTCCATGAATTTCTGCTTATTACATGTTAACAAAAGATGCAATATCCAAAAAAAGGGCTGGAATTGTTAATAATTTGAGTTTTTTGAAAATTGGCCTACATGAATCCCTAGATTCGGCTCCCTCAATAACCCTGATTGCTTTCTTTTGCTTACGGAACATATTCTGAAGGTTTGTTTGGCTGCTACCCCAGAATAAGATACTGTATCTGATGTGAGATATGAAATAGCCATGATAGACAGATAGTGCTGTTTTTCTATTTGCCTCTCTGACTATTGTTTTCAAGGCAAAAATAGCACTGGACAATTTCACATCCAATGCTTTTACGTAGCTATCCCACTTAACAGGTCAACACCAAGAAATCTAATCATCTCAGCCGCGCAACATTCCTGAAAATGAATCTCACTATATAGGTTGCTAACCTGAAACAGTCGACCCGGAAGCAGAGGGGCCAAATGCCAAAACCGGCTTCAGTGGATTACTGCTGAGTAGGCAGAAACGAGGCGTGTCGACCGAATCGATAGTGAGCAGACATTCTGCCAAGCTGCACAGATATCGTGCGCGCTTGCGCAAGTAACGGCCATTCAGGTAATCTTCCTTGCCGAAAATCGACTGCAACAAAATCAACAGACAGTTACACAGTTAAGGTTAGTTTTTCACGTGGAATTGAGATGGCTCAAATAATAAATAGATTAGAAATATTTCACTCAAGTACCACTTGAAACTATATACTATTGAGTTATTTCGGTAAATTTAAAACCATGGAAGAAACACAAACTTCTAAACACACTAAGCGGGTCTTAGTTGCACAAAATCAAAGACTGCAACAAAATCACTAATCAGTTACACAGTCCAAGATAAGGTTAGTTTTACACGTGCAATTCCTATACAATTTTAGTTAAATATAAACATGGAGACTATACATTTTCAATTGAGATGGCTCAAATTAATAAATGAATTGGAAATATTTCACTCAATTAGATTTTAGTGACGATATTCAACTGCATGATGTTTCGTTTTGCTGTGTTGAATAAATTAATATTTTATTCTCTTCTTTTTTGTGCAATCCATACTAGGCTATAATAAAAAAAGAACTGGCTTATACACGTACGGCATAGGAAATTCATGAATGACGCATCATCACGTCTGAACTACTAGACTGATTAACTTGAAATTTTGCATATAGATTCTCCATTTACCAAGCATGGTTATAGGCCTTTCAATTTAACATGATCTCAGTAGTTCCAGTTTGTCCAGATCCTTGCGGAGCACGGGTTACCTGCTAGTATGTTATAAATTTCGACAATTCCTATACTCTGATAAGAGTCTCTAGGAGCTAGAAAATTGGAGAATTGCAATAACTGAATTTTCTCGTCTTTCGGAAGAGACGATAAGTCTCTTAACCTAGCTCCGCAGTGCAGACTGGTTGCTTGGCTGAATCGGACTAGGCGCTGAGACAGCAAATAATAGCAGCGTTGGTGGGAATGCGAGCGGCCGCAGTAAACCTAGCTCCGCAGTGCAGGCTGGTTGCTTGGCTGAATCGGACTAGGCGCTGAGACAGCAAATAATAGCAGCGTTGGTGGGAATGCGAGCGGCCGCAGTAACACCTCCCACCCAGCAATGGTCGGCGTAGTTACGCCTAGCGGACAGACGAAAGAACAAACCAGTCGGTTATTTGATCCCTCCAGCCAGGCTCAGCCAAGCAGCCGAGACAATAGAACAATGGAGTGACGGTCTTATTTGCGTTCATCAGCAGTTTTCTTTCTCACGACTATTTTTATTTTTGTGTGTCAATAATAACTCCAGTCACCAGTAAAAAGTTTCCAGAACGTGGTGTACTACCATATTAATGACTTTTCATGATGATTTTTAATTATTTAAAAACATTGTTGACATTCTGAGCCTTTAGGCTAAACTTGGGGTCGCTGAGAACGAATCTGCAATCAGAATTTCTCTATCACCAAAAATAACGAAAAAAATCCAGCTGTTGATCTTCCGGCAACCGTTAACAGTCATCCTGCAATGCGGCCGAAACACTTCCAAGCCAGACACCCATCTCGAATGACAACAACGCCAAGCTGTAAGAAACCATCCTGCACTGCGGCGCTAGGTTAACATCTTCCACCCAGCAATGGTCGGCGTAGTTCCGCCTAGCGGACAGACGAAAGATCAAACCAGTCGGTTATTTGATCCCTCCAGCCAGGCTCAGCCAAGCAGCCGAGACAATAGAACAATGGAGTGGCGGTCTTATTCGCGTTCATCAGCAGTTTTCTTTCTCACGATTATTTTGATTTTTGTGTCAATAACAACTCCAGTCACCAGTAAAATGTTACCAGAAACGTAATGTACTACCATATTAATGACTTTTCATGATGATTTTTAATTATTTAAAAACATTACACAGTCGATTCCACTTTATTTCAAATTTCAAATTTCAAATTTATTCAAGTAAGTTACAATACATTCTGGTTCATACACGAATCTACAATAATTACAGTACAACAGCCAATTATGCAGCAAATTTCACATATTATGAAAACTTATTAATTACAATGAAGATTGAATGCAACATTAGAATATTGATAATATAGTATTGTAATATAACTACATAAATCAGCGGTGTTTCAACAATGAATAAATGATAATTTCAATGAATAAATATACCCCCACTATATATTAATGTGTTGGGTAAGTAATTATTTGCTTATTGCGTGTAATAATTACTATTTACAAACTTCATTCACTGATATGGGATAAAGTTTTTTATAAAAATTAGTAAAAATGTATAATACAAACAAAAATTATGGAATTAGTAAATAAATATTAATGTTCTATTAATAATAATAAGAAGGTTATTTTTAGAAAAATGAAAAACAGTAAAGAGTGGATGAAGAATAAATAGTTTCAATATTTACAGTCTAACTAATTTTCACAATTTTCCACTCCAATATCAACCACCAGGAAAATAAACTTTTCTTGAACCTGTGTCTATTGAATTCTTCCCTAATGTAACTTGTATTGAATTATAAATTTTTGGTCCCAAATATGTGTAGTTTCTTTGCCCAAATGTAGTGTTCTCCTTGGTACTATTGAACGTGTTTCTCTGCCTTGTTTGATGGTTATGATCTGCCAGTCTTATGTGTTCGTTGTTTCTCCTCATTCGCGTGATGATAGCCTGGATGTAGAGTTGTCTTACACTCAGTACTTTACTGTCCTTGAAAAGAATGTTCGTGGGGAATTGATTCTCTTGAAGCCTATTATTTTTAGTATTCGTTTTTGAAGTTTATAGAGAGGTTCAACATGTGTAAAATTCGTAGCTCCCCAGATAATTATGACGTATCTTAAAATTGATTGCACTAAAGAAAAATAAACAGTTTTTAATGTCTCATAGTTGAGGATTTTACGGAGTTGATAGAATTTGTAGAGAAGCTATGATCCGGGTAATTGATAGATTAATGTGCTTGTCCCATTTGAATTTGTTGTCCACTATTGTTCCTAAATATTTTATTTCATTGACTTGTTGAATTGAAGGCAATCACACGGGTTGTTGGTGCTTCCACAGTGATGCAGGATTATTGAAGAATCCGGTGGTCTCGTCCGTTCTGTCAGAGAAAAGGCTAAAAATTTCGTTTTTGTTGCATTTACTGTAAGCAAATTTTCTCTTAACCATTTATCGACTTTGATCAATTCTTCCTGTGCCAGATTAAAAACTTCCTCCCAGGTGTTTCCTTCAAATAGTATACACGTATCATCAGCAAAAGCTATTACTCTTCCTCTTATCTTAATTGAACATAGCTCATTTGCATATGCCAAATACAGAATTGGCCCAAGAACTGTTCCTTGGGGAATCCCAAACTTCATCGTTCCCTCTGAACTGAGATGTTCTTCAACTTTGACTTTTTGACGCCGGTCACAGAGGTATGATCTAAACCATGCTAGAGGAACTCCTCTAATTCCCATGGCTTCTAATTTCTTCAGCAGCAAACTGTGATTAACAGTGTCAAAGCTTTTGCTAGGTCCAGGAACACTGCTGCACATTTTTTGTTATTTTCTAGCTTATCTGTGACAAAATTTGACAATTCTAATACCGCATCTTCTGTACTCCTCCCCTCACGAAAACCAAATTGATTCCTAGATAGTAAGTTGTTTTTTTCCATGTAATTCACAAGACGTTTCTTTACCAGTTTTTCCAAAATCTTAGAAATATTGCTTATAAGTGAAATAGGCCTGTAATTGGTGGCATTTGTTTTGTCGCCTCCTTTATGTAATGGTCTAACACATGTCTCTTTCATAGCTTTTGGAAAAATTCCTTTTGACAGACTTAAATTAATATGTGAATTAATGGTTTACAATACATTTTTTATCGACTTCATGTTCTATTATTGATTCCATCAAGTCCTGAGCACTGTCATTTCGCAACTACTAATAGCTTCAAGAAGCTCATCTTCAGCATTTGAAAAAAGGTTGAGTTCAGTCATCTTTGCATTAAGGTCATTAAGACAATTTCTCAATTTGGAATCCCCTGGAGAGATCTATTTTGGTCTTTTCCACTCATTACTGTCTTACGGAATAGTTTTCTGGGGTCGTTCATGTGACTCTGTTGAGGTTTTCAGGATTCAAAAATGGGCTATTAGGGTAATGGTTGTGGAGTGACAAAGGAATAGCTATAGACCCCATTTCAAAAGTCTAAAAATTCTTCCTTTACCCAGTGTCTACATCTGGAGGCCCTTTGTTTTGTTAAGAGAAATCAATGTTATTTCACTCGTGGTGATGATGTTCATTTTCATAATACTAGGAATAAACACTTGTTGAGAGAGAGATACATCGCTCCACTTTCTATAAGAGAGGCGTCAGAAGCTCTGGTATGCAATTATATAATATATTACCTGATTTCATGAAGAGTATGAATGAACGCGACTTTGGATCTCAATGAAGATAGATTTTTCCAAAAGTGCTCTCTACTCAAAGGAAGAGTACATTCAATATTACTACACATGAATGGTATAATGCTTTCTTTTCCGTGTCTTGTGTATTTGTTACTGTGGGCTGTGTCTTTTTTTTCTTCGACCATTTAGATTTTTTGACAAGTTCCTGATCCCCCTGTTTTAGGGCTATTTAATCTATCTATCTATCTAATAGAAACGAAAAATGAAATAAAGTGTAGACCCACCTTAGGCATTACGACGGCCACATCAATGCCGATCTCTGGTCCAATGCAGATGGCTGAATTGAAAGAGCCGATCACTCTGACATCTACGGCGGTACAAACTTGAATTCAGCCTCCTTTGCGTCTTTGGGCAAATCGGGCAACGGATACTCACCTTTGATTTCCGAACACTCTGCTCAAACCAAACAAAAAAAATATCTTGGGTGATTTTTAGCATTTAATAAGGATTTTCGTTTAATAAGAATTATTCATTAATTAGCATTTGAGCTAATGCAATCTCTAATTCCATCAGTAGATTCATATAAATCACTATCCTATACTATTAAACGAGCAACTTCTGTTTATATGTTAAGATGTTAATATGTTTGTATTCACTGGATCTCGAAAACGGCTCTAACGATTCTCACGAAATTCAGAACATAGTAGGTTTGTAATATAAAGATTCGATTGCACTAGGTCTCATCCCTGGGAAAACTTGCTGAAGGACATTAAAAGGATAATTATTATCCATCCTTGGAGAAACAGCTGATAATAATTATTTCGTCATCTGTTGGTGATGGAAGTGAGTGAGCGAGTTCATGTTTGGTGGACTGTGTCGAAATTATGACTCAGCTGTTGAACTTTTGTAATCATTCAATCAGGTACTTAGTGCCGGTTGCAAAAAAGCCGGGTTATTTTCAATCCTGATTAATTCTAGTAAATCATCTTTTTCAAATTGTTTTCTCTGATTTGGTTCACGTGAAATTAATCAGGATTAAAATTTAACTGGCTTTTGTGCAACCGGGCCTTTGTGAGGGAAATTTTTACATTCCTCTGGGAATTAATCTCAATTTACTGTGATTAGATAGAGCATTTCTGTATGAACTATGAAAAGTATTATAATTACTTCTTTCGTGATAAATTTTTCATGCTGTTGTACTCCAGAGCGAAGCTCGGTATTATAATTATATCACAGATGAAGTTAGGACTGGTATACTCTCCTATCATTTCCATTTACTCATATACTAAAATGAAAAGAGAACCTTTAAGGGCCGGTTTCCGAGCTCGGGAATCAGCTAAGTTCTAGACTTTAAACAGCTGGAGTCAGAAAATTGGCTTTCCGAAACGGGGCGTGGTCGTAGTTTTTATTATAATATTTATTTTCTCATTTCTTCAATTAGAAACGTTTTTCCTTGACGAAATAAAACATTCCCAAATAATTCAAAATAGCTGAAACTTTCAAAATTATTTTATCTTTATTTTATTTTGTGATAAATTTTCTAGTTTTTTTCGAAATTTAATTGGAACGTGGACTACGACTACGCTCACTACCTCCGTAAACAAAGCCATAGTGCATTCTGGTGACGTCAGCACAGGAAGGGCTACTCACCACCTCCTACACCAATAAAAACACTAACTCATATTTTTGTTGATTTCAGATGATCTATATCAGCTGGTGTTTTTATTGATGTAGGAGCCCTACCTGTGCTGACGTCACCGGAATGCACTATGGCTTTGTATTTACTACGCCCCGTTTTGGAAATCCAATTTTCTGACTCCAGCTGTTCAGAGTGGGTACGCGACTAGGTGCCACCACAACTACTTGTCCCCTTCTAAAACCGGTTTTTAGGGGACAAGTAGACGTGAGCCATACCCGTCTACATGTCTCCTTTCTGGGGAGGTGACAACTAGTCGGGGGGACACCCTGTCGCGAGGTTGCGAGGTGTCAAGTTGTCGTTTACGGTCATGACTAGTTGGCACCTCCGGTCCAGTAGGTGTCAAGTAGTCGGGGGGACAACTTGACGGAAATGTGTCATTTTTTTGAGTGTACAAGTAGTCGACTACGGTCATGACAACCTATCCCCTCGACCCCACTTCCACAAGAAATCACCATTCCGGCTGGCTCTTCATTTGAAAGTTGGAAAATGAAACCTAAACATAAAGTTCTATATGAAAAGGCATTAAGATTCCTAACTTTGATATGATAAGATATTTTCAACATCATGTCTTTGTGAGTGAGCCTTTTCAACCATGGTGCAATCAAGATCATAAGTATAGAAACAGACTGGATGTTGAAAGAGCCTGAAAATATTTGTCTAGCTTCATCTGCCATACCATTGATGGATGAACATTTGACTGTCTTAGCATTAGGCTCCATTTACTCGTAAACGGTGCGTCTGACGGGAAAATATAACCGAACAAATGTGTTTAGAATATTGTGTTCTACAAATCTGGTTCAGTCATCAAAACGGCTTATTATTCATGTTTTTCTGTTTTCAACCAACTCAAAAAAATGTCTCCTAAAAATAGCAAAGACGGCGAATATCTCCCGAACCGTGCGTTGCCGGGAACATGTTACTGAACCAAAAGTCCTTACCTCACTGGCTGGTGACAACTGCTTAATCACTGATTCCAGCCAGATCCGAGCCAATCTTCTTTCTCTCTTTTTAGTTCTAACTTGACGCAACAGCTCCTCAATCTGCATCCGAAACAGATTGGAATGGAAAAGTGTCTCGGTCTCTCTCAGTCGCGTCATCTCTTCTACTGTTGGTGGCGCTCGACTGACTGGCGTCTTCTTCTTTTTCTTCTTCGGTTCTGACTCATCATTGTTTGTCTGTGAAAAAGTCAAATTCATATCAATGTAGTTATAGCACTAATAGTACTGAGAACAGTAGACCTCGCGCAGTTATAAACCACAGCCTCCTCTAATACTATCCATCAGAATAAATTCTGTCCTGTCCTGTCGTATCGGCGAGATATCGGTGTGAAAACGGCTAATGACGGTTTGGGACGGTTAGATGCTAATCATCTGTTGTAAACAGCTACTATCAAAAGCTGATCTCCTACAAGACCTACTGGCAACTGGTCAGCCCGAGTTGAAAGCAGAGAAAGGTCGAGAGAAAATACTATATTATTTTGAGTTATGAATTGCATGCAATTATAAATAATCCACTCGACAGCTGATTTATTATGAACCGTGCTTCAATTAAAAACTTGAAAAATCTGATGTGGCGCACTCAGACAGCTTTTCTTGCTGTTATGGAAATTAATCACCTGACGCTAGTGTTCACGCGCATCTCAAGTCTACTATTTAAAGATCAGAGCCAGCTGGTGACAGGACAATAACGCTGGATACACAAGAGATCTGCTATCTCTTCATAGTGAATGATTTGATAGAATCAACAGTTGCCAACAGTTTGTAATTAAATAATCACATTTTCTCAAATTTCAAGATTATTTTCAATTTTTAGGTGAAAATGTTACTAAACATTAATTGTAGAGATTTTCATGCTCAATCTTTTCCACTCGAAATTATCGTTTAAGTTATATCTGAGACCTGATAATTGGAAATCTGAAATCAAACTTTTCATAGATGGGTCGGAGCTCCTGAAATTTTTACAGATATGGGACTTGTGGCAGTTGATATAGCTTATCAATGACTATTTTAGGTATAGATTTGATCAAAATCGTTGGAGCAATTTTCGAGAAAATCGCAAAAAACCTGTTTTTGACAACATTTTTGTCATTTAAGCCGCCATCTTGAATTGCATTTGATCGGAATTGTTCGAGTCGGATCCTTATAGTATAAGGACCTCAAGTTCCAATTTTCAAGTCATTCCGTTAATTGGGAGATGAGATATCGTGTACACAGACGCACATACACTCATACACACACCAATACCCAAAAACCACTTTTTTGGACTCAGGGGACCTTAAATAATAATATAATAATAATAATAATATCGAGTGACCTGGCTGGCTCAGGTCTGGTGTCAGAGTTTTCAGGTCGCAACTGATCAATTCCAGGGCCTCTGACATGACCTAACGACTTCTTTTTAGGCAGCCGGGACCGACGGCTTAACGTGTCCATCCGAAACACGGGAGTGGCCCGAGATAAATATCTTGCCCGGCCCGGGATTTGAACCCGGGCCTCTGAATCATGAAGCCAGCATCTGATCCACTCGACTACGGCCACTCCTTCTGGGGACCTTGAAACGTATAGAAATTTAGAAATAGGGGTACCTTGATTTTTTTTCGGAAAGCAATACTTTCCTTGCCTATGGTAATAGGACAAGGAAAGTAAAAACTTGAGCTGCACTGTCTACTGACAGACACGGATAGCAAACTTATGTGATCAGGTAATTTACTGACTTTATAACGTCAATCACACCAAAGTTTATAGTGATTTTTAGAGGAATGTTTCTGTTTCTAAACATTCACAACACATGGGCTAAGTAAAATGTTTCATTTTAGAAACACATGGCCATTTCTATTGATGGCCATAGATATAACAATTGCTGAATTCTGCACCCGATGCAACAAATTTAGAACATTTTCGATCAATGTAAAATGCATTTAATTTTGAACAGGGCTCTTGACTTACCGCTCTTCTTTTGCGTTCTTTCTCGGAGCCATCTTGTTCTAGCTCTTCATCGACATCTATTTCCTCATCATCATCATTATCATCGTAGTCATCAGCACAATCGTCATCATCACTTTCAAAGTCATCAACTTCTTCGTCATCACTGTTTTGGTCCTGGAAAAAGCAAATGGCACTTTAGTATTTAATAGTACTTAATAGTACTTTAATAGTAATAGTACTCGATGAAAACAAGAATATCATTCATACTAAGTCAATATTGAGGGTTGTATAAGAGAGAGCCGGCTGCGCCCTAACTTCGCCCTCCAAGCATTTTAATAAAGGCAGCTAATCAATCAATCCACTCGAATTGTGATGCATCTAATGCCAGCTTTCACCAAGCTGGGTAGAGACATTTGAACATGGCCAATCTACTAGTATGCACTGAAATCTATCTATATAAATAAAAATCGAACCTTAAATTTTGAGATTCAATAACTTTTTATGTGTGCACTGAATTTGATTATTTTTTAGTTGTGTTCGTTATGTTCAGGACCAGGTTTATGGCCTATCAAATTTATAATCCGACTTCAGGACTTTTTCCTATGGTCCCTCAAAGTTAAAATGTAATCCTTGAAGGGAGAAGATTTGTGAGCTGGCCACACACAGGAATAGAAATCAGCTGTTATTATTATAATCATTGCGTCATCCAACAGCCGCCGGTAGATAGGTGTGTGTCACCTATCAAATCATGGATAATTTAGCAGATGATTGAAGCAGTAGTCGGTGACTTGAGTGAACACGGCATTTACCAATCTACAATAGACAAGAGTGCGTGCAGTTCCATAACCGCCCCGACTAAAACAAAATGACTGTGCTGTGTGTAACCATCCAGCAGTGCGGCTTCAGGTTAAAGACTTACATGCTCTAAAGACATTGCTTTGTTTCGAATAATTGTGCTGTCGCCTTCGATGTTCAGAATTAATCGATTATTAGTAAATTATTTATTTTGCAGTTGGGAAATTATCTTTATAAATAAAAGATAATATGTCATTATTATGTAGGCATAATATGTAGGCAACTGATTTACTTGAATTTTTTCATATAGCCTAGATTTTTAATTAACCCAGGATGGTTCTAGGCCTACTTCAAACTCTTCAAGATTCCACTTGGTCAGGTTTTTAGTCTGTCAAGTTTTAAAAGAGACTTTTGCGGAGCATGGGTTTACTGTTAGTTATCAATAAGATAGAAATCATGAGTTCTTCAGTGCATTTGTTGTGATGCGAACCTGATTCAAATGTCTTGGTGAAATCGGACTTGAGACAGATAGTTTCAGAGTGGTTGATCAAATCAGAAGATCATTTAAAAGATCACGACATTGGATATTTGAACATGATAGACCTACAACATTTGTAATAACAAAGAGATATTACTGAGTAAGTATACACACCTGTTTATTTAAAACAGTAACATTAAACCTTGGAGACATTATAACGTTATTTGAAATTTGAAAGTAATACCATTAGATGCCACACTAACCACTTAATAACCAAACCATCACAGCATAACCAGTCATTAAATTAGGAAAATTACAGTTCTGTTGTGATCAGGCTGGTCACCACGTTGTAATATTGTAAATAATATTTTTAGGTTAGGATTTTTAGGTTATGCTGCAGCACAGAGAAGAGGCTGCAGTCATCAAAATAGGACTTTACCTCAATACAGAGAAAAACCAAATAGACCATTGATAACCAGCTTGACCAACCCAACGGATTAGCTATTTTCATGTATTTTCAGATTATGAAAATAAATTATTCGATTTTAATTCTATTATTCTTGATAAAATCTATTTAATAGTATTTTTATAATATTTAGAGTTGGAATGTCTATCTTTTACGTATTTTTATTGCAACCACATATCCTACCCAATATCAAGTAAATGCAACGATGACATCGTTCATACTAGAACCAATAACTATGAAGCAATGATTTACTCACTTGAATGAATAAATTAACTCTTATTTCGTTATGATTTAAAAAAAGCACCAAATACTCTAGCTATTTATAAGGTTTCCAACCATGACTTGCACTGCACACGCTAACCGCCAATTATGAACTTCACTTCGAATAAGATTGTTTTAGTATTTCACATTAAAATTAATTATATATTTCACATGCAAATAATGCTTGAGTTTTGATTGTTGAATACGCTCTATTCTTGTCTTATAGCACATTTTTTATCGATACTTAGTGTGGTGGGTACCTTAATATTCAAATAAAATATCATATCTATAGCCTACTGTGTTGATATTTCTTAAAAATAACTTTGAAAACAAGAAAATGTAAGAACAATGATTCAATCTTTTTAATTTCTGTAATAATTATTAACGTTCATGACGATATAGTCATCAAAATAGTGTTTCTATCTACAAAATACTGCATCAGCATAATATTATAAATCCTGCCTGAAGCAAACCAAACTAACTTAACATAAATTTTATGGACTTGGTGTTATTACCTATACTGTAGGCTTAGGCTATATTGGCAATGATCATTCACACGCCTTTTTTTAACACAATCAGAGATTTTTATGAAATTTCTATAAAATGCTACTGTATGAATAGTGTTAGGTTTGCCACATATTTTGTGACCACGCAATAATATTCTCAGTATTTTTTTGAAACACGCTTGATTAAATTGAAATAATGGAGTAAATAAATTGAAATTTTCTTTGAACGCTGCTTAGTGTTCATGGGACTGGTTAAATACCAATAATTTCTTCAGATTTTTATTTGAATCCTTGTATGATTCAAATAATTCTTGATTATTGTATGATTTATACAAATCACAATTTTATGCGTACCTACCGTATTCATTTGTTTCTATTTTAATCAATTATTTTTGTTTTTCTTTATTGAATATCCATTATTTTTCACTCGTTGAATATATCACAAATGTAAACTTTAAAGTATAAATACCGTATTTTTAAAACTCATTGATATAGCTGAGTTTAATTCCCCCACCACAATAACCCTCAAATTTTGAGAGTCTACTGTTTGAACATAATTTAGTTTGATGATGCAGCACACAACGAAACGGTCGTCACTAACATTAGTTTTAAAAAGATTTCTTCTCTAAAGTTTACATAAACTTTACATAAAGCCTTATCTACTCCAAGTGCGCAATGCAAAATGTTTTGTGAAAACGACATTATAAACAATCAAGTACAGTAGTAGGCTACCTACGAAGGCTAGTCAATATGCAAGGTTTATTGTGATAGACTCTTCATATCTTTGTCAATAAGAGTAATGGGGTTTTTGAAACTCAATTATTATTCTAGATTAGAGTTTTTATTTAGATCATCATTTTATTTAAATTATTGAAATCATGAAATTCTATACCTACAAAGAGTTATAGTAAAATTCTATAATAAAAGTTATTGAATGTCAAAATTTGAGGTTCGATTTTTATTTATATAGATTATGGGTAACTGTAAACAAAACAGCTCAGTTATTGAATAACTAAAATTTATTGCAAATGCTCTCTATAACAACATCAATAAACTTAATTTATATTCATTTAGAAATGAAACTCACCTTATCAATGATTACATTAGTAAGTATATCTTGTTTATTCAAAACCAAATATAGAAGCTCATTTCATAAAATGAAATTATAGTAAGTTACCCTTTCTATGAAAAATAAAAATAGAAATAATAGATTAAAAACACAAACTACAACTACTAGTTTCAATGTTTCACATAATCTTCATAAAGACATTATTATATCGTTTACATAAAATCTGTACTAATAATAACATTTTGTTTTAGTGGGTTAATATTATCAATTATTTTAGATCTTTCGTGTTCATTAATGTATAAATTTGCAAAATATCCTGAAAGTGGTATCCCATTGCCAAACCTACAATAGAAATGCAAGATAGAAAAATCTATTTTTTCGATTTTATAAATAAAAATACCTAGCCCTGAATAGCCCTTCTATTCTTAGCTTTTGTATGATTTTAGTGTTAATGTTCCATGTTTATCTGTGCTCTATGCTGATGACACTACCATATTATACTTGATTCTAATTTTGACTCCTCGGTTGAACGCTGCAGGGAGTGGTATGCTGCTAATTGTTTGACTCTCAATGAGAGTAAAACAGAAAATATTCTATTCTCGCTTAGAAATAATTTAAGCAGGGAGCACCAGGAGTACTTGAAGCCGATTAAACTGCTGGGTATAGTCCTAGACAGTAAATTAAGTTGGAGTAGCCACATAGAGCATCTGTGTAAGAAACTGTCCAGAGTTATGTACCTACTAAGAAAACTAAAAAGTGTCAGTAGGAGGTACTTATTCTGACTTACTATAGTTTGTTTCATTCCCATCTCAATTATGGGCTCCGTCTTTGGGGTAACTCAAGTGATATGAAGAAGGCATTTATTTGGCAAAAAAGCAATTCGCTGTATTGTTGGTCTAAGGAGTACCTATTGAAAGCTGTAAAAATAGTTTTATCGAGCTTGGAATCATGACTCTCTCTTCAATGTACATTTATTGTAACCTGGTCCATGTTAAAAAAACCTAACTCTATCAACAAGACATAGCCATCAGCATGAACATAGAACTAGAAATAGGAATAACCTAATTACCCCATACATCAGACTGCAAAAAACATTCAAAAGCTATAATTATCAACAATTCGTTTATTCAAAAGTAATTATCAAAAGAAATCGTATATAGTAAAATGGATGTTTGTATTGCATCAAGTAGTTACTGTAGATTATTACACAAAAATGGCGGAGTTGCAATATTTGTCAGTAAGAATCTTTACTCTCAAAGTCAAGAATTGAGTCTGAATTTTCTATGTATTGAACGTGAGTTTGAGGCCACCTGTACTATTATTGGAGCCAGGAAACTCATTATCGTATCATTGTACAGATCTCCTTGTGGAGACCCAAAAGTATTTTTTAGCCAAATTGGAGGAATTGCTTCTATTTTTGTCTAGACGATGCTATAATGACCATACTATTGTTCTTGGTGGAGATCTTAATTCTGCCTTTGATGTCAATCAGGAAACCTGTCATTCCAATAATTTGAAAAATCTATTGAGACAATTTAATCATTCATTCATTCAATTTAATCATTTAATGTTCGGTTTTTTGTTTTTTGAAGTTTTCATGTAAGAGAGTGAGCAGAATCTTAATCTTACTAAGTTCAGGTGTTTCCAGTCTTCCTTACATTTGAAATTCTTTCTATTATTAACTTGGGAAACTTTTTTTCTACAGGTCTTTCTAGGGATAGTTAGATTGAAATAATATAAAACTGTATTGAGGAAGGATTCGAATATATCACTTGCATCTGACTTTTCCATGACAGCACTCCAATTCACCAAATTCAGAGACCGCTTAAATTGTAGTAATTTATCTTATAACAGGTCTTGAAGTAATAGTGACAAAATCGTTAGAACTAGACTCAACAGAACCACAGGGCACACATATCGTGACACAATCATGATCACAGTAGGAAAATCCTATAACACTTGAATTTGTCATATATCAGGTTGAACGTTTGAAAAAATATTATCGAGACAGGCTTGGCCTCTAGTGGGCAGAGTATTGAAATGCATATTTTAGGCGTAAGTTGATTTTTCTTGTTAAATCTCGATGGCAATAAAATATAATTTGCCCCACCCGAAATCAAATCCTGGCTATGTGCCAGACTGATCAAAGCTAGTATAAAATAATTATCCAATGAAGTACATAATACCTTTTAATTTTTTTTCAAAACATATGAAAAATTGTGAAAGTAACAATAAATTGTTAATTTACATAAACACATTATTATTCATGACAGAACACATGTTTCGTAATGTACAAAATTATACAATGAGAGTGGTATATTATACTATGGTAATGGTAAAACGTTGTGTATGGTGTCAAACTATATGATTACATGTTCACTGTCTTTGCAGAATGAGAAACAACACACACGATGAACTGTCTTTGCGGCCTTTGTGATATATTTTGGTGCCTGAAATGAAAAAAAACATTATTTTCAAAATCTGCAATTGATTGGAATGAAAGGAATACCACTTAATAACAAAAGTAATGAGTTATACAGAAATGTTATCACACAATAGTCCAGTCACTATATACATTGGTGCTTGCAATTAATATTGTAGTTCTGATTTTTTAATATACCGTATCATTTGGATACATGAGAGAAGTCCAAAGCCAATTACTTCATGCAAAATTTTCTTCTGCTAGATACAGAACGGCCCAAGAACCTCGTATTTTCGGTTCATTTTCCAGTTTTAAGCTATTTCTGCCAAATCCAGTAATCAGACAGAAAAATTGGCCCTCGCCTTTTTACAGATAAAATGAGATTATTCGGAACTCTCTATCTCCAATGAGTACTGAGTTATGATTTTTCAAAAATGTATAAGATTCAAAGAAAAAATCAATTCTGATGAATTTTAGTTTTTGATCAACAATATCTTCCGATTGTTACCATTTACACCATGAGAAAACTTCTCCATGAGAATAGCATGTACACATTGAAGGACAGTAGGGCTTATCCTTTAAGCCGTGTCCACACTGAACAAATGTTTTACAAACATGTTTGTTGAAAAATTTTGGGCGAATTTTATTATTTTATTTGACAAACAATGTTTGTTGGTGGCCAGTGTGGACGCGTCACCAAACAAAATATTTGTAAGTGAGGAGAACAGGTTTCATGTTTTACATATGTCAACACTGAAAATGTTTGGAAAAACAGTAGGCTAACTTTTTTGTTTGACAAACAATGATTGTCCAAACTTTTTAAAATGTTTGTCCCTGAGTTCCTCAACAAACATGTTTGCCGAAATGTTCAGTGTAGACACGGCTTAAGGATTTTCTCAACAAAAATAGGTCAATGACAGTCATCGGTTATATAAACCATCTTTCGGAAAATTGTCACATACCATTTAGGCGTAACGACACCCAGACAAACGTGCAGACGCCATCTCATTTTCATAGTGGTATAGATTAAATTATTGAAATTGAAAGCTTGAAACTAATACCTTTTACACAATATTGTCGATACATGACTTTCGTCGAGGTTGCTTTGCCATTCCAGAAGTCTATTCTTTCTTCATCACTTCCGGCAATTTTGAAACTGTTCTCACTCCTTGGCAGAATGATGCACATGTTAATTAGAGCACTATCGGTCTTGTGGTGGATTTTCTTCACCAGCTTGATCATCCGCTCTGCAATGGTTACTGGCCTCTCTCTCTCACGGGCAAGTTGTTCATCCCCAGGTAGAGAACCTCATGATCAAACTAATCATCATAAGGCGATTGGACTTCTTGAATCTTTCTACCTGATTTGAAGTTGACTGTGACCTGAAAAGATAATTTACATTGAATTTATCAAAGTAAAATAGCTCATACAGAATGCAAGTCTGAAGCACTTGCTGGTATCATCAAGACATGTAAAAAGCCTTAAAGGAGGCTGTAGCTAGGATGATAGACGGTTCATAAGATGTAGTCGGTTTGCTGCTCTGAATAGTTGTAGGATTAGGGTATAAATAGGGTAGGATTGACCTGACTTTCAAGAGATGAATCTCGTTTTACAGTATATGGTGAGTAACCCACTTTTTATTTGTAGAGGTGAATAGTGAAGTTTTTGTTTTCATGAATTGTTTCAATCTGATACCAAAAACTGAAATTAATAAACACAATATAAAAACATGGAGTACACTTTTTAATTAAAACATTTCAACAACTAGTTTCGGCCTACATTGGTCATTTTCAAGTTTAAATGCAATAATAAACAAGTTGATATTATATAATATATGTTCATATGCTTATTTTCGTATGATTATGACTTATTCATTATTTTTGGTTGAAATGATTTAATTTTAATTTGTTTTATTTTTCAGTTTAAAAAACCACTATTTTGGACTCAGGGGACTTTGAAAAGTATAGAAATGTGGAAATTGAGGTACCTTAATTTTTTTGAAAGCAATACTTTCCTTACCTATGGTAATAGGGCAAGGAAATTCGCATCACCTACCGTCCCATGTGACATTCAGTAATTCAGTAGTCTCCATCCATGACCAGCACTTGCTGGATAGATTGCGTCATAAAAAATAAAACTTAAAACTTGATAACTAAACTGAGATCAAGATGGGAGGTCAGTCATAAATCTCAGAAAACATTGGATTGACTCTTCATCCAGGAAGTAGAGACTCACAAGCTTCTCACGAAGTGCCTTCTTGAAGATTTTTTCTCCTGTTCACGGAAATACACCGGCATCCTGTTGTAAATCTCAAATGCACGGACAGGGAAGCTATTATGAGATCGAGTCAGTCTGGCCTGAGACAAATTGATGTCATTCCTCCTCCTTGTGTTGTGTGTTGTGACTATGTGCATGTCCTCTCTGCTGAACAGATGTACTGTCCTCAACAGTACATCTGTTGATCTTCTCAACAGTAACAGGGAACTAAAGAGATACTGGCTATAGACCGTCATAATCCTCAGCCTCCTAAAGATTAGCGCACAATGCTCCAGCCGATGAGGTGATGATCCGGAGAACATTCTTTTGCAGAAGCAAGATCCTTCTACAGCCTACTGCATGACCCCATGCACTATGCCATAATTGATATAGCTGTGGAAGAGGCCATGGTATGTCGTAACCAGGTACTCCAAAGAAACATTTTCTTATCTATCAATTAAAAGAATGATACATAGCTGTTAGTAGTTGTACAATGAACGTTTTTTTGAGTCTATAGCTGATAAATGTCTTCTTAGTTGTTAGGTGTGGTTTATAATATTGACTCCACGAAATGGAAGTCGTGGAACTAATCGAAATTAATGGCCTATTGGCCCGTGTGTACCCAGGCTAACAAACAATTAGAAGGGAACATCTACAGAACCCAACAATGAAGAACGGTCCTGTCTCAAAAATTTGTTTTGGAAACACCAACAACATGAATGTTCCGGGCGGCCTCCGATAGGAGATCAAGGCAGTATTGTAATGTTAGAATGCAAAACTTAAAAAAAAGAAAATTCGTGTGGCTTTTGTCGGTGGGGAGTCTCTTGCGGGAAGGTCTCACCGCCTGAATATATTTAAGCCATCAATGGGCCTTACGACTGTCATACTTCAGCCGGGACCGACAGTTTAGTGTGCCCATCTGATAACACGATAATGCGAAACTCTATTATTATTGGTATTGAAAACAATTTGTAATTTTTATACAGCATCGACAAGATTTTTATACATCAACATGATTTGATAGGTTGATAATTACAAGAAAGCTTACCAGATACTTGATACTGTGATCACCACCATAAACTAGCAAGATAAACCCAAGAGCAAGTTTCAACCATAGCTCAATCAGCCTGTTATTCTCTGAAAAAAGAAAAAATAACTGTCTCTAGACCTGCTAAGAGTTTATATGACAATACAGTAGGCTACCTGTATCATGCGTATTTCAATGATTCTTTTAAAAAAACCGTTTTTAAAACCTATTTTTTGGATTTGGTTTTGAGGTGTCGTTCAATCGTGAGTGAGGCAGGAGTCAGGTGTTATAACGTGAAGCTTTATATGCAACCTAAAGCATGCTAGGCTATATAATGCAAAACCTATAACGAGAAAAAAAGAAAAGATTGATTATTTATTGATTGATACACTAAGTACATTATCAAAATGATAGATGAAAATATAAGTCAACCTTGTGCTATTCCTCTCCCAGATTAGGTAAGGTTAGACACATAGTCCAAAATAGATTAAGTCTTGTAGTTGTTCACTACAAGATAATAGGTAACTTAGATGATAGGTAGCCTAACGTGTATTATTCAATATTCTGACCAACTTTATACTCCTCCATCAACTCCTAAAATGCAATAAGCTACTTGTCCTTTGAAAAAATAGAAGATGCACATAGATTACATTTTGATCTTGTTTAATGGCTATTAAATATGTTCGTATTAATTTTGTTTTCCTTTAGATTGACTAATAACTACTGTATTCCTAACTCTACCGTTCTTTCTTTAGGCTGAAAATACAGTAGATTCTAATAATCCTAATTATTGTCTTTACATGTTTTATCAATAACATTTTTCAGTTGGTAGGTAGCCTATTCAATATTCAAGATTACAGTATCTAAGTTTCCTAATCAGGTCCCGATTTCTTGTAGCCTACCTGAGTATGGACAGGCAAAAATTATAAGTGACAAGCATTTACGTTATTACTTATCCAGTGTAAGTTAATCGCCACGGTCCATAGATCGGGGAATCGTATGGTTTTATTAAAACTAAAAGTGACTGTTCTGTATAATTAGCAATACTTGTTTTGAAGTTACATTTTAAATGTTAAAATCTAAAAATTATTTCAAATAGGGCCTAGGCAATATTATCTTACCTGGTACAGTGATGAATAGCCTAATCATACTATTAACCGTTTCAACTTTCTGTTTTAAACGAATTCATCAATGTTATGTCTCATTTATAAGAATAAACCTACCAAGTAATGAATAATTTTGTATCTACTGTACTTTGTTACATCTTAAACATGTTGACTGTTCAGTTTGTTGATAAAATATAACCTAATATCCTTACATTACAATTCCGCTAAACATAACCTAAAAAATGATCAGTAGAAGTTTTAAACCGTTATGTTGGTAGTGAGGTCACGTGGGGTTGCCTTTGGTCTATTTGCGTTTTCTCTGTCGTTAAGATCGTTCTCAAAATAGATTAAATCGATATTTCGATATCGATGGCTGTGGCTGCAGAGGCAGAGCTTTATGTGGGTATTTTGTCAACTAACAGTGATGATATTCCTGAACCTGGATTTGTATTTTTCGAAAATATTGAATAGGGAAATAGAATTTTCAAATTTAATTCATTGGAATTTTGTCAGTTTATCGAATTCGAATATAATATTGTGATAGCTTTTATGTTTCTGTGTCACAGTTTATGTTGTGTTGGCTAGCCTGTCAACTATAAAAGCAGCAGTAGCTGCTACTATTTCAGCTCAGCTTCACCTTCAGTGCTAGCAGATCATGACGTACATGTGTTTTTATCAAAATTCCAATTCACATTTTAGCGTATTTAGTATACGAAGCAGAAATTCTATACGAAATAATTTACCGTCTTGATTAAGTGTAAATTCAGGCAAGTGTTTCAAGCGATTCATCAACCATGCCGAAGGGAAAACGCAGAGCAAAAACATCAGGTGAGACATCTGCTTTTGTAGCCATGGGCGCAACTTTGTGCAACATTTTTATGAATTCATAAACATGCTTTTGCCCATGTGGCAGGTATTTATATACATATGTAATCTTACATAATATGAATCTACCCCAATTATCTACCGTTTAGTTGCTTAGGCTTTCCTTCTAAGCTATTTTATTATTTTTCAAAGTAGGTTATTGATTCCTTACGATAAGCTGATCACAACTGCCCTTTCCTGGATTTCGTGTTTAGAACCAGAACCAGCCTATAAATAAATTAGCCCATCTTATTCTGTCATAACCTTGAATCTTTGACGTTCAGTTTGTATCATATCAAAATGCTGGTCCATTTCTGAATTTCATGATTCGATAGGCTACAATCTATTTTTACCAAAAAAAGTTTTTGATTCCAAACTAATTTCTTGATTTTTAATGTGAAATTGAGCAATTAAATGTTTTATTAAATTTTGAGTTGAAAGATTTTCTTTTAATTTCTGAACTGACAACGACTTTAAAAGTTGTAACCAACCTTCAAAACACGATTTTGTCCTTGGCCTTCATATTTTTTTCAAACTCTTCCTGCTTACGAATTTCCATTCTATTTTTCTCTTCCTACAGTAAAATTATGTTCTCAACCTTGATAAATGATCATGTTATTGTAAATCAACTTTGTGATCATTTTTAATTGGATATTGACTGTAAAATGTAATAATATTGTAAGTTTGGCTAAAATTCAATTCAATTTTATTAAGTTGAATAAAATACTTAATAGTATTTTATTTTACCAGCCAAAATACTTTACAACTGGTCATGTCAACACCTCAACAGGTATTGAAAACTACAGAAAATCAATAAATAGAATAACAGGAGCCTTCAAAAATATGGCATGTTACATGTAGGCTACTAGAATATCAAAATTATGTTATCTCCCGAAAAACGAAACATTATTCAATCTTCAAAAACTACTCCATCCAATTACTCCACTTAAAAACAAAACCCCAAAAAAATGTCTTCCATTTTTGATAAGAAATAACAAAAGTAGTTTTCCATGTGGACAAAATAGATAAGCAATAAAAAAAAATAATAATATGACAATAGTGATGTCCACGTTATAATGGCAGTAGAGGAAGATAAGAGAGCAACGTTGCCGATCAATTCAATTCAATTTTCCTTCCATCCATGACCAGTCCTTACACTGGATAGATTTCGTCAAAAAGAAATTGAATCAAATCAAAAATCAAAATCATTTATTCTTCAAAAAACAAATTTACAGTATAAAATACAACACTCTCACAAAACTTGTCTAACCTAATCCTTATATGACATTTAAAAGACACATTGAGAAGAAAAAATCCCTGCAAAGGTTTAACCTGAGCGCAGGAATGAGTCGCTATTTATAAATAACATAATAACAATATCGAGGGAAACAGGATGTTGAAAAACTACTCTATAAAATGAAAGAAATTTATATTAAATATACAGACAGTTAAAGTTAATTGCAATAATTCGTGAAAATAGAAATGTACAAAATATAAATTACAAATATTGAACAGCAGCACAACTCATGATTATAAAATGATGATAATCATAGCATATAATTTATGTAAACAGTATCCACTATGCTTAGTACTTACTTACTTACTTACTTTTTACTTCTTATGTCTTCTCCGCAGTCTGCTTGACCGGGGAATCGTCTTTTTCGTCCCATCGTGGGGGTGTCGGTGTTCACTTTAAGGTGTGAGAAGGTGTGGTCATCAATGAATTCTGCAATGCTGTAGTATGGTCTGTCCATCAGGTATTGTTTTAGTCTTCTTATGAAGGTGTTGTCATTCACTAGGGATTTTATGTTGCCAGGAAGCAGGTTAAACAGGTATGCCCCCGAATAGGCCGGAGATCTACTATACTTCTTAAGTCGATGCTGGGGGAGGCTTATGTCATCCACGTTGCGTGTTCTATAACTGTGCTTATCTCGTCTTAAAGCCGGACTTTGGTTTACCACTAGGATGATGGATTCCAGGATGTATATTGAGATCACTGTGAGGATACCTGTCTGCTTAAAGAGTGGTTTACAGTGTTCTATGTAGTTTTCTCTTAGTAGGATTCGCACTGCCCTTTTTTGTATCCTTAATATTCTCTCAAGATTTCCCTGTGCTGATGATCCCCATGCGACGATGCCATATCTCAGGTGTGACATAAATAATGAGTGATATGCGATTAGTGCTGTCCTCTCATCAGCAATATTTCTGATTCTGCGGATGACATATGTAGCAGAGGAGAGTTTTTTACACAAATAGTCCGTGTGTTGCCTCCAGGTCAGATGGTTGTCGATAATTACACCAAGGAACTTTGTGCTTTCCACTGTTTTTATATTACTGTTTTGTGGTTCATCCTGGGTTTGGTTTGTTGGGGTGAAGTTCATGTGTACTGTTTTTTCATTATTTATGGCCAGTTTCATTCTATTGCAGATCGAGGTAGCTTCAATAAGAGTTGATTCAACTATATTGTTTCGATTTTCCTTTCTGTTTGTGGGAAGTAGTATAGTTGTGTCGTCTGCAAATAGGATACACTTTTTGTTTTCTTGTAATTCATCCGGAAGATCATTTATGTATATAAGAAAGAGCAGCGGTCCCAGGATTGACCCTTGTGGTACTCCTCTTTTGACTGATCGTGCTGTTGATTTGAAAGTGATTATTTGATTTTGTCTTTGGAAATCCAGCTCTACATATTGTTTTCTATGTTGGAGGTAGTCTTCAATCCACTTGAGTGCTCTGCCTTGAATTCTCATTTTTATTAGTTTTGTTTTGAGTATGTTCCAATCGAGTACATCAAAAGCCTTCCGGAGATCGACAAACAGTCCTGATGCATATTTTCTATCCTCCCATATCTTACACACCTCATCACAGAGTTTGGAAATCGCTGTGGCTGTACTATGATTTTTTCGGAATCCATGCTGGCTCGTAGACAACAGCCCATTCGTCTCCAGATATGAAATCAATTGATTGTATGCTGCCCGCTCTATAATCTTGGATACAATGGGAAGGTTTGCTATGGGTCTGTAGTTTTTTGGATCAGTATGGTCACCTGTTTTGAATTTGGGGTAGATCTTGGCTATTTTTAAGCTATGTGGAAATACTGCTTGTTCAAATGATGAGTTTACTATGTGCAACAGTGGGTTTCTAATTTCGTCCTCACAGTACCTTAGAATTTTCCCTGTAATTTCGTCATGACCTGAAGAGTTGTTTGGTTTTAGTCTCATAAGAATCTTGGTTAATTCTGTGTGAGTAACTGCATCAAAGTGGTCGAATATTTGAGCATTCTCTGTCAATTCCAGATTATTGGGAGTATTATTATGTCCATTCAGTTCTTTTATTGGCTGCATGAAGCCAGCGTTCAAGATGTCGCCAATTTGATAGGGATCTGTAATTTTTTGATCTCGCACAGTTAGGTAGAGGTTCTCATTTCTGACATTTTTGGATTTTTTTCTTTCCTCATTTATCGTTCTCCACAAGACTTTGGTTTTATTTTCTGCCTGTTGTATTTTCATTTTCAATTCGAGTTGCTTTTTGTTTTTTACATCCAGGTCATAAGCTTTTTTCATTGTCAAATGTTGTTCCTTGTCTTCCATACGGCCTGTGAGCATATACTTATCATATGCTTGCATTGTAGCATCTTTTAGTTTTGTGCATATTTTCTTTTATTTAGCATATTGAAATTTATATACAATATAAAAAGAAATGGAGAATCACGTAGTTTAATTCATGAATCAGTTCAAAAAAACATTGAAAATAAGAGGGAAAGGTATTCACTACAAAAGAATACATTATTCAATAGTTACAAAAAAGTTTGATATTTGTTATTTCAAAAGGTTATTATAACTTTGGAAGGAGATAATCTTTGATCAATACAGAAAGTATAGGATCTATAGTAAATGAATTTTACTTGTATCAAAATAGTTTTTCATTGAGCTTGAATGCTACAATACATTTATCCAATTCATGCCTAGTTCTACTGTTTAATCTGAAATTGACAAAATCAAAAGGTATATGATTCAGTAGTCTTTTAGCTACAAAGACAAACTGCCTACAGCACACGTCCAACACTGTACGATCATTCTGAAAAGTAATGCTAGATGGTCTCAAATCATACATAGTCTCTCGAAGTCTGAAGTTATTTTTGTTTTTTATTATGTATAAGAGAAGATTCTTTGTATATAATTTTCTGACAGTTAATACTTCGAACTCATTGAAAAGATCACTGCTGGGGTAACGTCTTGGTTTGGAAGTAATTGATTTGATTAAAAATTTTTGTATAGTGAATAATTTATTGAGATGGATGTTTCTGGCTCCTCCCCAGGCTATTATACCATACTGCAGTACTGATTGGGCATAAGCCCAAAAAAATACAAAAATACTAACGTTCATAAAATTTACACAAACTATCGAGATGGCATGTCAAAGTGACAAATAAAACGACTGATCTCCTCTTCACTCAAGGAATAGAGTGGAAGTTTGAGGAGTTTATCTCGAAGCACATTTTTAAATTTTTTATCTTCCAATTCGCGGAGACACAATGGGATACTCTGTCTTGTCAATGCCTTTTATGGAGTATGGAGGGTAGCTGATACAGGTTCATTGATGTAATATAAACTGTTCATTCTAGTTTAAAATAATGAATTAACCTATATTTTTCAATAATTTTAAAATGAATTTTCATAATATTTAGGCCTAGATAAAATATTTTGTTAATTATTAATTCCACATTGTTAAAAAAAAAACTATATCTGGCAACAGGCCCCCTGTGGGTTGAAGGAGCTTTGAGTCGATCATCGTACTCAAGAATGTGTTGAAAACCAGAATTCAGCCACAGTATCCATCCATGCTTGTCGTAGGAGGCGACTAAAATGGACCTCAAGACAACTCCAGAAGTTACCTTGCCTTCAAACCCACGGGATCCGCCCCATCAGGGCAGTTTCGGAGGGGCAAAAAGAAAAAACCCAAGAGACCAGAGATGGGTGAAACTCCAGGCACAAATGTGGGTCAAGAGGCTGAGTCGAGGGTGGCCAGGCGCCCTAGAGGCAGTTTGGCGTCCCCTCTCTCAGCGGAAGGACTTACAAAAAGGCCAGGAGTGGAACTCACGTAGGTCACGAGTTGTGGGTGGAGAGACCAAACTTCACCACTGCTCAAAGAAGGGCGGCCATTTAGGCAAAACTTCTTGGTAGAAATGAGGCCTCCAACCCAAAAAGAAAAAACCCAAGAGACCAGAGATTTGTGAAACTCCAGGCACAAATGTGGGTCAAGAGGCTGAGTCGTGGGTGGCCGGGCGCCCTAGAGGCAGTTAGGCGTCCCCTCTCTCAGCGGAAGGACCTACAAAGAAAGCAAGGAGTGGAACTCACGTAGGTCACGAGGACTAATCAGTAAGAGACTGCCAAGCATATCACACTGGATTGCGACAAGGATTGCAACCAGGTGATGAATGGAATGTTAGTATGGGGTAAAACTCCTGGTTCTTGTAAAGGACACTGGTATTGGTTTGCCTAACTAACATACTACTTGGGAACACAATAAGCTTCACTTTTTGTGTAGTTGAGAAGTTGGTATTGTGGTAATTATTCATATTGAATGAAAAAGACTAAGAAATTGTCAAAAACCACAGATTTATTGATAATAAATAAATTGATCAATAAATGTGTGGTTTTTAACAATTTTTTAGTCTTTTTCATTCAAAAATAAGCTTCGGTTGACGTGTGGGGTTCTTTGAACCTTTGGATCCTTGTATCCGTCACTTCAAAAACAATAAACAATAATCTGGCAACAGAGCAAAGCGAGAAAGAGATAGCGCTATCCGCTTTGTTGAATGATAGATAAGGATAGCAATACCATTGCTGATCAAACACTGCCATTATAACGTGGACCTCACTATATAAGCCTAGTTTTATTCAGATAAAAAATTTAGATTGATGTAAAATTGTGTTTATTGCAGGCGCTGCATCGAAAAATCGTATCGAAGCCTTAGGAACTTCGGATGAGGACTCTATGAATGACAATGCCAGTGTTATAAGTCTCCTATCAGACAGCACTATCCACGATGATGGTGAGTAGGCCTACTAAATCATTAGATAAATTGTGTTTTCACTTTCCTTGCCCTACCTACTATCACAGAATACAATTATAGGAGAATACAATTATAGGAGTTTTCTCTGCTTCTATCATAGGTAATAGAAATATTATTGTATTCGAATGAATACAATTAAGCCACAATATCGGGGCACCGAGCTTCGCTCGTTATTTATTTATTGATAAAACAGCGCACAATTTTTCAAAATGATTGGGGAAGGACAAACAGGTACAGCCCAAAACTGTTTCTTCCCCGAATTTTGATTTATACACTATAAATGGTCCAAAAAGTAGTTTATGTTTCATACACTTGAATCCAGGTCCAATTTTGAGTCAAAATATTTAAAAACAGAAAAGTTTTAATTTAGATTGTTTACAAACCAAATTGAATAACAAAATAACACTCACTAATCACTTAAAACTGTAAAATAATTATTAACTTTGAATATTATGATATACTCTAATTTAGAGTGATAAACCATGTCATGTCAATAAATCAGATTATTTTGATAGAGTCTATTAAAATTTCTAGATAATATTTCTCGCGATATACGGTAAGCTGTTTGAATGATTACACAGCTGATCTCCCACACAGGCACACCATCCTCTGTTATCAATAGACGACGAAATCTGTTCTTCCAAGGATGAATTTATTATCCTTTTAATGTCCTTCAGCGAGGTTTTCCAGGGATGAGACCTAGTGCAATCGAATCTTTATATTATAAACCTACTGTGTTTTGAATTTAGTGAGAATCGTTAGAGCCGTTTTCGAGGTTCGGTGAAATACAAACATATAAACATCCAAATATCTAAACATATAAACAGAAATTGCTCGTTTAATAGTATAGGATTTAGGCCATGTCACAATGCATTATCTCAACAATTGTAGAATCAAAGTAATCAAAACATCGATGATGATAGAGGGTGCGGCATCATTATTTCATTTTCTATAACTTGATGAAAGTTTTTAAAAGTAGTAAAACTTAATAAAAGTCGTACTTGTTCACGTTTGCAGTGAAGCAAATGCGGCATGTCGACACTGTCTCATGTAATTTGTGCCATGCTAATATCCAATGTCGTGATCAAGGTCAGGTTTTTCTGGATTGATCGTGTCAAGTAATTAAAAACAATATTCACAAACTTTAGGCAGTATCACAGTCCAGCAAAGCTCTCACTAAAGAAATCCTCCAACTGGTAGAAGCTCCTTCCAATGAGCCACCGCGACAATGTGATCCAGAATACATTTAGAGGGCGCGCCCTGCCCTGACTGAGTCTGGCAGGCAGTTGAACATTCGCACAGCCAACACTGGAATACTATCCTTCACTCTTGACAGGCGAGTTATTAACGAAGAGCGACGAGTTTAGACCTGAAGGCAATGGAAAAGGAAAGTGAGCACTGCGGCAAAAACAGAATAGAACAAAGATTTCAATTGTAGCAATTAGAGTAGGTAACTGCTATACTGCTCACTATACGACAGGAATGAACATCCACACATGTGTGTAATGACACATTCTAAGTATTGATTATAATATTTTAGATTAAAATATTGTAAGTTTGTATTTAAAGTTTTGTTTCATGTAGTTTGGAAGAGAATATAATGAAGGTGAATAGGCTATATATACATATATATATATACATATAGCACATAACAGAAGACACTTTAAAGTTTGTAATATAAATTAAAACAGGAGACACAAGACATAAATAGATTGAAAACACTTAAAAACTTACATTGGAAATGGGGAAATTTTCGGAGACTGAGTCTAATTAAAACAGGAGACACATGTAAGCTTTTAAGTGTTTTCAATCTATTTATGTCTTGTGTCTCCTGTTTTAATTCATATTATATATATATATATATATAATATATATATATATATATATACATAGAGATAAATGAAAAACCGTCAACTTAAATCTTAGACCTTGAATCCCGTATTTCGGAGGAGGCGATAAGCCGTCGGTACCGACTACCCAAAAGTAGTCGTCATCTCTCATCATCATCCCTCTCTCTCATTACCCACGCACAAGCCTTAGGCCGGTTACAGAACTCGACCGACCGTCAGTGCGTATGTACCATCCTGACCGTACGCATCGATGAATCGGTTTTACACATTCAGAGCTCGACCGACCGTCAGTGCGTATGCACCATCCTGACCATACATCAGTTTTTCTGACTCACAAAATGGACGCTTTTACAGATTGTTCAATTGCAGCTTTTTATCTTCGTAAACGAAACATTAAAAGACGTAGATATCAAGTTCACCCGATGGTCGCCCAAAGAGATTTTCAAAGGGAATTTAGTACCATTATATATATCATTGCTTGGGGTGAAGATACATTTTTTAACTACCTCAGAATGTCCATCAGAAGTTTTGATGAGTTATTTCGAGCTTGTATCACCATTGGGAATACTTGCAGTCACTTTAAGCTACGGATCAAATAAATGTAGATAATATCAATAATATATGACTTTTTCAGTAAAAAATATAGAAATGATTGAAGAAATGTATAGAAAAAATCTAAATTAAAATATGACACTATTAATTGAATTCATTCATTATGCTATTCAATTCAATATCAGCTGATTGTCGGGCAGAGGTGTCAGCACATTGGTTATGTTGCGATCGGGCTACTGATCAGTACAGCTCTGAGAGCTTCTATTTGTTTCAATAGCGCGTCAGTTGACCGATGGAACGGATGTGCACGAGCTCGACCGATGGTCTTCGTACGCAGTGTAAAACGCATGGTTCCGACCGTGCGCATGCGTGCCGTCAGTCCTGCTCTGTACGGATACATGGAATATCTATGGAAAAGACAAGCGCGACTGACGTACGCACTGACGGTCGGTCGAGCTCTGTAACCGGCCTTAGAGCTTATGTGAGCATCACCGTCAGTATTATCATTAGACCTCACTTGGCTCGGTCAATTATTTATGCATGTATTTATTGTGTAGGTGGTAACTTTGGCGATGAACTGGCGGGGGACGAGCCATCGCAGGAGGATCTGTTCGAGGAGAAGCTGTATGAAGCAATCGACGGAATCTCTGAGAAATCGGCGCAGGGCCGCACCAACAGTCTGCTGGCCGTCGGCACGGCGTTCACCCGCCGCTACGTGCCCCATCTCATCATCGATAGGTCAGCAAACCACTCACTATACTCACCAAAATCCCTAACAATATTCTAGAACATTAAGGGCCGGTTAACGAGCTCGGGATTTAGCAAGTTCTAGTCTTTAAACAGCTGGAGTCAGAAAATTGGCTTTCCGAAACGGGGCTTTGTCGCAGTCCTCCACGTTTAAATTAAATTTTGAAAAACTAGTAATTTGAACACAAAATAAAAAAATAAGGAGGAAATAGTGTAAAGTTTCAGCTATTTTGAATTATTTAAGAATGTTTAATTTCGTCAAGGAAAACCGTTTCCAATATTATATAAATGAGAAAATGAAGATTATCATAAAAATCTGGTGTGGCGCACTCATACAACTTTCCTTGCCATTATGAAAATTGATCACCTGACGCTAGTGTTCCCGCGCATCTCAAGTCTACTATTCAAAGATTTGAGCCAGCTGGTGAAAGGGCAATAACGCTGGAGACACACATGAGGTCTGCTATCTCTTCATAGTGAATGATTCAATAGAATCAACAATAATTTGCAATTGAATAATCACATTTTCTCGAATTTGCAATTGATTTTCAATTTTAGGTGAAAATGTTACTGAACATTAATTGTAGAAATTTTCATGCTCAATCTACTCCACTTGATTTTTTTTTTGTTTCAATTGTATCTGAAGCCTGATAATTGGGAATCTATCTGCATTGATGGGGCGAAGCTCCTGACATTTTTACAGATATGGGACTTGTGGCAGTTGATAGAGCTTATCGATGACTATTTTAGGTATGAATTTGATCAAAATCGTTGGAGCCGTTTCCGAGAAAATCACGAAAAACTCTGCTTTTGACAACATTTTCGCCATTTTAGCCGCCATCTTGAATTGCATTTGATCGAAATTATTCGTGTCGGATCCTTATAGTGAAAGGACCTTAAGTTCCAAATTTCAAGTCATTCCGTTAATTGGGAGATGAAATATCGTGTACACTGACGCACATACACTCATACACACACACACACACACACACACACACACACACACACACACACACACACACACACACACACACATACAGACCAATACCCAAAAACCAGTTTTTTGGACTCAGGGGACCTTGAAACGTATAGAAATTGGGGTACCTTAATTTTTTTCGGAAAGCAATACTTTCCTTATGGTAATAGGGCAAGGAAAGTAAAACTGCGACTATGCCTCGTTTTGGAAAGCCAATTCTCCAACTCCAGCTGTTCAAAGTGTAGAACTAAAAGTACTAATCTAAACTAAAGTACTAAACTAATTTACTAAAAGTAAATTTTATTATCATTGCGATTCTGTTGCTTAAGCCGCCATTTTGTCACACCGTTGAGGGAGAGGAGACTGTCTAGCTAGGCCAATGGCAGGCGTTCATGCCCTCGACCAATAGCAGTACTCGCCTACTAGTATAAATTCTGCTGCTCTTGTATTTAGTTTTAGTTTATCAGAGATTGACAATGGTCTAATAACCGAAACCGGTCTTTCTAATTATCAATAAATCAGTGGTTTTTTGACAATTTCTTAGTCTTCTTCATTCAATTAGCCTTTTCGACATGAAATTGAAACTGCATTTGAAAAATGCACGAAAATTGCTTTAATTTCGACAACTAAGCAACAAGTTAGCAAATTCAAACAAGACAGAGACAAATCCCGAGCTCAGACACGGCCCTAAGTATCCTTATTTCTATGTGCATACACAGCAATCTCAAAAAATACAATGAAAGCAGACCCAATCTTCTAAATACGGGTTTGCATGAGTGCCTCACGCTAATACCTTCAATTATTCGCAGCGCTTCCTTTTGTGTTATAAATATTGTATTCAGATATCCTATGGTGCCTCCCCAAAATATCACACTATAAAGAACTTGGGACATGAAGACCGCATGAGCTGTTTTTCTGTTGGAAATATTCCTCAAAGTCGTCAAAGCAAATGTGCATGGGACAAATTTTTTCTAAGGCTTTTAATTTCAGTTCCCCACTTTAGATTGGACTGCAGCTCCAGACCCAAAAACTCAGTTCCATTTATTGAATGACACTCCACTCCTCAGTCGACACTAAGCTTTTCATTAAATTCATTAATAACTGTGGAAAATTTAATGAAATTCATCGTACCTTCAATGATAATTTCTATTGTAATAGAGTGAATATTGAGTGGGTATATTGTAGTTGTTTTTGTGTATCTTATATTATTTTCCAGCTTTTTGAACTGGAATGAACTTTGATTTTTACTGTATGTTGAACCCTGCGTTTTTAGTGTCAGAATTGACTCTGTCTTGTTTGAATTTGCTAACTTGTTGCTTAGTTGTCGAAATTAAAGCAATTTTCGTGCATTTTTCAAATGCAGTTTCAATTTCATGCCGAAAAAGCTAATTGAATGAAGAAGACTAAGAAATTGTCAAAAAACCTCTGATTTATTGATAATTAGAAAGACCGGTTTCGGTTATTACACCATTGTCAATCTCTGATAAACTAAAACTAAATACAAGAGCAGCAGAATTTATACTAGTAGGCGAGTACTGCTATTGGTCGAGGGCATGAACGCCTGCCATTGGCCTAGCTAGACAGTCTCCTCCCCCTCAACGGTGTGACAAAATGGCGGCTTAAGCAACAGAATCGCCATGATAATAAAATTTGCTCTTAGTACAAAATAAGAACCAAGAAAACAAGTGTGAAAGATAATAAAACAAATATGTAAATGGAAAAACTATTGACTAATGTATGCTTACAATTTTATGATAAAACTAAATTCGTAGTGTTGTATTGGTTGAGATGAATCTGGTAATTTAAACTATACTGGGAATTTTCCTTAATTACTCTTGTTATTTCTAAAGCCTCTAGAATATTCAAAGATCTGCCTTTGTTATTAACATGCAGAAACTCAACATTCTCCTTAACTGTAAACTTGTGATTATTTGTTATCAAATGTTCTGCATAGTTAGATTCCCCATTCTGTTTATTCCAATTTCTGATGTGTTCTTTAATTCTACTTTTGAAACTTCTACCAGTCTGACCCACATAACAAGCATTACAATCATCACATTTAAGTTTGTACACCCCGCTTTTATCTCAAATATCAATTTTGTCTTCACTTCAGCTAAATAGACTATTTAAAATTGGTTTGGTCTTGAAAGCAACATGAAATCAATTCCTCCTCAATTCCCTACCTATCTTATCAGAAACAAGGCCTAAATATGGGATTGTTATCCAAGTCTTCTCCTCACAGTTTGAGCTTACAAAGCTAGAATTGATTGAAATTTGTCTATTAATTTTACTCAATAATCTGTCCACCATACTTTCTTTATTCCCATTTGTGAAAGCTATCTGTTTAATTTTAGTTATCTCAATATCAAAATCATGATGGCTCATTAGGTATTGTTAGTGCTCTATAGACCATGCTATTGAAAGCAGCAAGTTTGTGAGAAATAGGATGAGAAGAATAAAGAGGAATCCATACATCAGTATGGGTTGGTTTTCTGAAAATAGAAAACTTGTGAAAGCCAGTGCTATGATCTATTCTTAAATCTAGATAATTCAATACACAATCCTGTTCTACCTCTACAGTGAATTTTATACTCTGATGTAATCCATTCAGATAGGAAAGAAAATTGTCTAGTTGTCTGTTAACCTAGCTCCGCAGTGCAGGCTGGATGCTTGTCTGACTCGGACTAGGCGCTGAGACAGCAAATAATAGCAGCGTTGGTGGAATGCGAGCGGCCGCAGTAACATCTTCCACCCAGCAATGGTCGGCGTAGTTCCGCCTAGCGGACAGACGAAAGATCATTCCAGTCGGTTATTTGATCCCTCCAGCCAGGCTCAGCCAAGCAGCCGAGACAATAGAACAATGGAGTGACGGTCTTATTCGCGTTCATCAGCAGTTTTCTTTCTCACGATTATTTTTATTTTTGTGTTGCCTATAAACTCCAGTCACCAGTAAAAAGTTTCCAGAAACGTGGTGTACTACCATATTAATGACTTTTCATGATGATTTTTAATTATTTAAACACATTGTTGACATTCTGAGCCTTCAGGCTAAACTTGGGGTCGCTGAGAACGAATCTGCTATCAGAATTTCTCTATCACGAAAAATAACGAAAAAAACCCAGCTGTTGATCTTCCGGCAACCGTTAACAGTCATCCTGCAATGCGGCCGAAACACTTCCAAGCCAGACACTCATCTCGAATGACAACAACGCCAAGCTGTTAGAAACCATCCTGCACTGCGGCGCTAGGTTTACTTACTTTCCATAAGCAAATAATATCATCAACATATCGAAACCAGTAATCAATTTTATCATGAAATGACTATTCTCAATGATTCTACTTTCTAACTTATCCGTAAATAATTCAGCTAGGAGTGGTGAGAGGGGTGACCCCATTGCCAACCCCTGTCTTTGTTCAAAAAATCTATTGTTAAATTTGAAATAATTATGCTGAGTGCATAACTTCATCAATCCTATCAGTTCTTCTCTGAGTGTATGATCATTTTTTTTCTTCATTTTTTTCTCATCCCACTGACCACCTATGAAAGGGGTATAAGGATTTGTCAATTATAATCTAAGTCGTCAATCTTTGCATTCTATAATGCAAAAAGAATTCCTCACTGGAATAAGGACAAACCTGCAACAACTCCTCCCTCACCTTAATTCTGAACTTTTACCTGTAAGAGCTTTTATGTGTGTTGGCAATGAATTATAAAGCCGAATTCCTGTACTCTTTACCCCCCTCTCATACATACCAGTTCTATGAATGTCGTCTCTGAGGTTTTGTCTATATCTGGTATTGTATGAGTGGAACAACTCAAAATAATAATACATTTATAGAGGCTTTCATTATTTCCTCAGCTCTTTCAAGCCTAATTATCAATAAACCAGTGGTTTTTTGACAATTTCTTATTCTTCTTCATTTAATATGAATAATTACCACAATATCAACTTCTCAACTACACAAAAAGGTAAAAAGAAAAAGCTAATGTATTTGGGAATTGTACGACCATTGACCTTTTTGCAGCTTTGGCTTTTCTACTGGAAGTTATGCTCAACGCTCGTGGAGAGGGAATAATTTTCAGTGAAAAGGCCACAGTTCGAATTGAGACGTATCCGGGAAAACATGTAACGGCCGTGTGCGAGCCTCGGTCCTCTGAAAGGATCTGTTTTCCATTCAGAGAGACACATAGACTAGTTCTTGTTATAGGTATTATCATTAATTTTGATCTAGTTTGAAGAAGAAACCGATAAAATTATTAGAAGTAGAATTAGGAGATTAATTGCGTGGGTGAATCTGAGTCTTCTTAAATCGTATATTGAGTGTTTCTAAAGAGTCAAAGTTTAAATATTGTTAAAATGGTGCGTGCCAAACTTTTGTTGTTCTCTTATTATAGGTAGCTCAAAATTTAGTTACATAGAATGTCCGAGGCCCAAATTTAAATGCAGCAAGTTAGTAGGTTCCCAAAATGTATAGATTAAAAATTGAGTATGTCTCCATGACCTGAATCGATTGCTGAATGACTTTGTTCTGTTTGAAAATTTGACATGTTACCTGACTTTTATTAATTCGTTCTACCTATTTAGAGTTCAATAAACCTGAAGTTGAATTTTATTAGTATTTTTCATTGAAGTTCCTGGCTCGTAGTTGCTAGTTGCTAAAATAGGTGACAATTGAATGATGATGACTATATGTGCATTTGAATGAACGAATCCACTAAAAGCTCCCAACCAATCAAGGATTCAAATAGAGATTTGATAGCATAATTTTGGTAAATATTATAGAAGAGAAGAAACACCCCCTCCGTTTGCACTATTATATAACCCTATTATAAGGGTTATATATGCTATCCGAATCACTCGTTAGATGCACTTAATTTCAGGATTTCCTAGTGGAGAGGCGCTTATAAGGATAACTGAGGGTTAAAATTTCAAACACACAAATTTTGACACAATGATCGGATCTTCTCATACCACAGCTCATTCTTGTCAGCTCGTAATGGCGGTTGCAAAATGATAAATGAATAAATACAGAAAATATTAGATAGTTTGAAATTACAATAGTTAGTTTCAGAAATTTCTTATAATGTGTATTCCAAATGTTTGGTGATGTATCATGTATAATATGGGGGACCGACTTTCGCTCTGGAGTACAAAACTTTATTACGAAAGAAGAAATTATAATACATAGAAATTATACACAGTAAATTTAGACTAATTCCCAGAGGAATGCATAAATTTCCCTCACCAAGGCCCAGTTGCACAAAAGCCGGTTAAATTTTAATCCTAATTAACTTCACGTGAACCAAATCAGAGAAGACCATTTCAAAAAGATGGATCTACTGGAATTAATAAGTATTGAAAATAACCCGGATTTTTTTCAACCGGCACTAAGTACCTGATTGAATGATTACACAAGTTCAACAGCTGAGTCATAATTTTGACACAGTCCCACACACATGAACTCGCTCACTCACTTCCATCACCAACAGACGACAAAATAATTATTATCAGCTGTTTTTCCAAGGATGAATAATAATTATCCTTTAATGTCTTTCAGCGAGTTTTCCCAGGGATGAGACCTAGTGCAATCGAATCTTTATATTATAAACCTACTATGTTCTGAATTTCGTGAGAATCGTTAGAGTTGTTTTCGAGATCCGGTGAAATACAAACATATAAACATCTAAACATAATAACAGAAGTTGCCCGTTTAATATTATAGGACGTGTTTATGTTTCAGACGCATGACACTGGCTGACGGCATAGAGCGGGCTCTGAAGAAGGGGCGTGGCGCTGAACAGGCGGCCGCCGCACAGTTGGCAGCCCTGCTCTGCATCCAGCTGGGGGCCTGTGACGTCACCAACCACATTTGCCATCAGCTGGTCCCCACACTCACACACATTGCAACAGACACCAGTATGGCGCCGCTTGCAAGGGCCAAGGTAAGACCCTGTTCACACTGGCAACTTTTACTCTTCGTTTATCTATTTATAGATGTAAATGACTGAGATATTACATTTTTTCAAATGCTAATGAATCAATAATTTTGACCGAGCGAAGTGAGGTCTAAGATTCAAGTCGACGGTTTGGCATTTCTCTCAATGTTTAAATGTTTATATGTTGCGCATTTACGGCGAAACGCGGTAATAGATTTTCATGAAATTTGACAGGTATGTTTTTTTTAAATTGTGCGTCGACGTATACATACGGTTTTTTTGTAATTTTGCATTTTAAGGATAATACAAAAGGAAAAGGAGTCTTCTTTGAACGCCAATATTACCGTAAAAATAAGACTTTGGAATTATTCATCATAAATTAGCTGTCTAGTGGACTATAATACTACCCGACAAAAACATCGAACATATTGAAAATGTATCCTTCCATAAGCGTTAGTAAACAGTTGACTATAATACTAGCCGTTCAAAAACATCGAATATCTTGAAAATGTATCTTTCCATCAACGTTGTATACAGTTGCAGCCAGACCTGATGACAGCGCTCACACTCACATTCCGGGACGACACGTCACGGTACGATAGGACAGAAAGCTCTATGTTTATTTAGGATTTTTTCTAGACATTTTAAATTGATAAATTATTTATTAATTTTTGAGAAAACATAACAGGTCAATGTAACTTACTGAGTACGAGGTCTACTGTTCACAGAACCACTAGTTATCTGCCTGTTTTTATAAAGACATCTTTCAAAATGAAAGTGAAGAACATTTTGATAAACGAAACATCTTTTAAAGTAGCTGACTATTTCTCTATAAATTACAAACATTATACATAAACAGTATCAAAATTAATGAATACCATATCCTATGGTATTCGCCTATGGGGTAATTCTTGCCATGCTTCAAAAATTTTCATGTTGCAAAAAAGGCAATGTGAGTGTTAGACAACTTGAGAAACAGAGTCATGCAGAGAAAGCTTTCTAAGACTGAGGATGTTGACATTCCCTTCAATATTTTCATAATGAATAGCTGCATGTCAAAACCTATTTAGAATCTTACTCATGTCAGGGAAACAATCATGAATAAACAACCCGGCATAGAAATTATATTCCAATCTCACAGGAAAGGCTTTCTAAAACAAGGGATAGTCACCTATTTCAGCAGATACAAATTTACAACACTCTTTCCTCAGCTGTTGAAGAGCTGCCAAAAATGAAATCCAAGAAATTTGTGTAGAATAAAATGATGGAGAGAGCTTATTATTCATTGACGTTGTAGACAGTTGCAGCCAGACCTGATGACAGCGCTAACACTCATATTCCGGGACGACAAGTCACGGTACGATAGGACAGAAATCTCTATGTTTATTTAGGATTTTTTCTAGACATTTTAAATTGATAAATTATTTATTAATTTTTGAGAAAACATAACAGGTCAATGTAACTTGCTGAGTGCGAGGTCTACTGTTCACAGAACTACTAGTCAATATTGTATTTTGCTGGTGGCGAATTGATTTATTTTCTGTTATGTTGTAAAATGGTTGCATTGCAGTGTTGCTGGGCGTTGGGCGTGCTGAACTACATCGGAGACACGGACGACACGGCCGGGTCGCTGGTCGTGCTGCAGCAGGTGTTTGCGGGCAGCTACCCGAAGGGGGACGGCAGTCAGCCGACGGTCACAGCTGACACGGCCCAAATGCATGCAGCCGCCCTGTCTGCCTGGTCGCTGCTGCTTACCGTCACCGACAGTCACCACTTGCCGTCAGTATCATTTAGTCTACCATGTACTTGCTAGCATTTGTATTATTATATTACTAGTAGGTAACCCGTGCTTCGCAAGGGTCTATTTTAAAACTGCAAAATGAAAACTTGACGTAATAAAATATCGAAATTTGAAAATAGACCTATAACCATCCTCGGTTAATGAAGAGTCTATATGCAAAATTTCAAATTAATCAGTTGAGTATATTTCAGACGGTATGATGCGTCAAACATAATTCCCTATTCCTTACGTGTATAAGCCAGTTCTTTCCTTTATTATAGTATAGAAAACTAAAGAATACATAATACTTGGAAACCTCACAGAATCATATTGATTTTTCCAATACATCAATAAATTTTAGTTCGATTAGGATCCTCCTCAATTTGAATCAGGCAGCCTTTTGTTTTCCCAATTCCAAACAAAATACCTAAAATACTCGTTTCACTGGGAATTCGTGTCTGATAGTACATTATAACTGAAGAATATAAATTATTTCTTATTTTATTGTGATCTATTCATGTTTTTCTTATGAAATTCAATTATAGGCCTACAGCATGAAGACTATGTCCAATTCATTTGTACTGGTAGCAAAATTTTACATTAAAAATAATTATTTGATAAAATCCAAGTTCAATAGTAATAAAAACAAATTCCTTCAAAAAATAATTGATAATAATACGTTTCGAGGGAAAAAATTAAGAACAAAAAAATGGGAAGCCTCGGGGACTCGAATCGAGGAATCATCGCTCCGTAAGCAGGCCTTTTACCGCTGCGCTACATAGACGTTCGTAAATGGTAGTCTTATAACCTGCTCATAAACAGACACACTTTGGGCTATGAAACTTCATGTAGCCTACGGTAGCATAGATGAATTTGAACATTAATTCTGAAAAATCTAGAAGGAAAATTGAAATTTGGGCTTCCAGGTGCATGAGATTGATATTTTTAGAATCTATGTTCAAAATTTGGAGATCTAAATCATTCCCGTTTTTCCGGTATGCAATCCACAAGTTGACATGTTTTGATGCGAACAAACGAACACACGAACAAACACAACCCTACTCTCTCTTATTATATAGATTATCAAACGAAAATCCCAATCAAATGCTGTAAATCATCACGAAGACTTCTCCCACTGCAAATATAGACAACAGGGTAAACAGCTAGGTGGAAATTTGATGAGCGCTACTATCCAAAAATCATTTGTTAGCCCGGGATTCGAACGCGGTACAACAGTTCATGAGTGAGTTCTCCAACCCAGTGGAGAACTAGTACTAATAGATATTGAATAGTACTATGCCAGCGCACAAATCTAGGTTTTACTGGATTGAAAGCGAGTTATCTTTCGTTTAAGAATCCATGTGTTGTTTGGAATCTTATTATGTATTTCTTGCTTATCTATTTTTTATTATTTATAAATTGTATTCATCAAATCACTTCACTTATATTGGGTACTTTATTCAAATTAATAAACACATTATAAAACTTGTAGTACCCTTTTATTAATACATTTTAACGACTAGTTTCGACCTACTTTGGTCATTTTCAAGTTAAAATGTCATTTCAACTTGAATATTAATTTGTATCTATTTATTTATTCATTTATTTATTTATCACATTGTGTACAAATACTTGAGATGAGGAAAGGCACAACAGGCGCATGCCCAAAACTGTCTCATTTCCAATTTATACTACACTGTCCAAATCAAAATGTTGGTTATGTTCTTTTGTACATATTCTTTTGTTTTATTGTTCATTGTAAATCTACAACTGTTATTGTTATACTATAATGAACTATAATGCAGTTCACAGAACTCATTCCCCATACCCAAACTTGTTGTCTTTGTGGGGAAAATTCATTATGCATATATGTCCCTGTTGCTGTATTTTTTTTTCTTGTGTGAATAAAAATTATTTGATTTGATTTGATGTCATTTTCACTTTTCAAAATACAATTTACGCTCCTCAATACTCAGATAAACGAGTAAATTTTGAATCAAATAGGTAGTATTAGAGTCTAAAATCAAAAAAATCTAGAACAGTAACTTGGTAATTATTCAAAAAGTCAAAAATTTGAATAAAACTAGAAATTTTTGAGCTAAAACTTCACACTTTACAGAAAACTACAGCTGTTTTTTTTTTTTTTTTTTAATTGTATTGTATTGTTTTCAAGTTGATGAAATGAATTTGAATTGTAATTGTTATGTGTGACAGATCGTTGGCCCAACTGGCAACTCTGCTGCAGTCGCCGCACCTGGAGGTGCGAATGGCGGCGGGCGAGGCGATCGTGTTGCTCGTCGAACAGGAACGCGACACGTCCAACAGTTGCGACGACTTGGACGACCAGTTGGTCGACCAGCTGCGCGACCTGGCCACCGATTCGCACAAGTATCGCGCCAAAAAGGATCGCAAGACGCAGCGGTCCTCGTTCCGTGACATACTGCGATACGTCGAGGTTGGTTCAAATCAATTATTTATTGCTTCACAATAATGGACGTGACGTCTAAGATTCAATTCGACGGTTTTGAATTTCTTTTTTTGTTTATATGTCTATATTTGTGTTTTTATGTTCCACATTTACAGCAAAACGCAGCAATAGATCATCATGAAATTCGACAGGTATGTCCCTTTTTGAATTTCGCGTTGACGTATACATACGGTTTTTTGAAATTTTGCATTTTAAGGATAATACAAAAGGAAAATTAGTCTCCTTTGAACGCCAATATTACCGTAAAAATCAGACTTTAGAATTATTCATCATAAATCAGCTGTCCAGTGGACTATAATACTACCCGTTCAAAAACATCGAACATCTTGAAAATGTATTTTTCCATCAACGTTGTTGTAGACAGTTGCAGCCAGACCTGATAACAGCGCTCACACTCACATTCCGTGACGACACGTCACGGTACGATAGGACAGAAAGCTCTATGTTTATTTAGGATTTTTTCTAGACGTTTTAAATTGATAAATTATTAATTAATTTTTGAGAAAACATAACAACAGGTCAATGTAACTTAATTGAGCGCGAGGTCTACTGTTCACAGAACTACAAGTATACAAAAACAATACATAATTGACCGAACGTAGTGAGGTTCATGTTTCAACTCAATTTGCTTTTGTCTGCCTGTATGTAACGCGATTACGGCCGAACGCGTTGATAGAATTCGATGAGATTTGGCAGAAATATTCCTTTTTCAACTGCGCTTCAATGAATACACAAGGTTCTTTGGAATTTTGCATTTCAAGGATAATATGAAAAGAAAAGGAAATATAGTTCGATATCACTATATTTATATATCATCTACCTTGAAGATAGGACCAATCAGACTATAATAGGATTATATTCATAATCAATCAGCTGACAAGTGGATTATTCATTGCATGAATTACATAGATGTCTGGCCGTGTCTATTTCTATAAGGTAGGGTTTCAGTATTTTTACTGATGCGTGCCCATCAGTACCAATATTCTCACATTTGAAAAAAAAATTAATAGGTGATTGAAAATAAAATAAAAAATTATTAAATGAACCGAATAATGCCAAAGAAATCATAATATTCTTGATTGAAAAAAAAATAATTTTCAAACAGTTGAGAAATATTTTTTTCCTACAGTTACCTTGAAAAGTGACGATTCCTGCACTGATTACAGAACGCAAAGATTCACTTTTCCGCTCTAGTGCGGGAAAAATTTTTTCTACACTCCAGATTTGCAACATGGCAACACAAAATAGTTGGTGGGTTATATGGAGGATTAGTGCACGAAAACAAAAATTAAGTTGGTAAAAATGACTATGGTTAGATTTAGATAAGAATCATTTCAATGACTACCCTACATTTATGATAAAATCCCAATCTAGAAATCCAAAACAAGAATAATTTTCATCTAAATCATAATTAAATAATCATCATTTACGAATTCTCATCATTAGAATAATAAATAATAGTTCTTTTCTATTGATAATTATTATTTCAACTCCAAGAAATAAGAAAAGTAGCAAATATACATTATAAAATTCGAATTTTGAGGTTAAATGATTACCGTTCGATATTCATATAAATAAAAATAATAAAAAACATAACAATACTACAATAAATATTCTCTGTTGTCTATGTTATTTTTATAAATATTTTTCAGTTTACTTTGAGCATTTTTCTCGTTAATTTGAGCAAAAGTTTAAATTTCTGAATCGTGTTTCAGTAATAATTTTTAGCTGGATGAAACAAACTTAGGTACGATTCTTCCCGCTAGGTCGCGCGCTTGTCGGTTCAGCCATCTTGTTGTGTTCAACCATCTTGCATTTCGGTTCAGCCAACAAGCTGTTGGCGTGTATTTTGATTGTGAAGTTTTTGTTCCATCTGTATTTTTTCTGATTCTTGAATGAATAAAAATGAGAACTTTGGCTGAGAATTTTCAACTTCGATTGGATTATTAGTTTTTAAATGAATTAAAGTTGCTATTAATAACAGCATCACACACACACAAACATTTGATGGATTTCAGCCATCATTTTACCCATAATCATTCAATCAACAACTTCCCATATTCAATGGTAACTGTAGGAAAAATTAAATGTGAAATACGTGCGCAAAGTTCCTCAAGAAGCCCTTCCGCCCTCGCCTCCGGCCCGGGCGTAAACGTTTCTTTCGGTGCAGCAAACTGTCACTTTGCGCACTAGTTACACAAATAACTATATCAGATGGAAAGATTATCACGAAACTGGATAAATCATCATATGGGATACAAATTCAAAAGTGAACTGAGTTTATTAACATAAGTGAGTTTTTGATCTTGGAGAAAACAAATAACAGTTTTTAAGAGTAAATTATGATTCAACTGTGAATTGCGATTCAACTGAATCATCTAGAACAGGTGACATCAGATACTTTTGGATGAGAAAACTGCGTGTGGTCTACTGTTCACAAAACTACTAGTATAATGAAAAAAATCACTAAGAGCCGGTTTCCGAGCTTGGGATTTTGCTAAAGCCTGGTTTTCACTAGTAGAGTTAGTGGTCGAGTAACTGGCATACTAACTCTACCGAGCTAACTAACTCTACTCTACTTACTTGGTCGAGTAACAGCTGTTTTCACTACATTTGAGAATAGTTGGTAAAGTGTGTTGTCTATAGTGAGGTCCACGTTGTAATGGCAGTGTTTGATTAGCAATATTGTATTACTATCCTCGTCTATCATTTAACAAAACGGATAGCGCTATCACTTTCTCGCTTTGCTCTGTTGCCAGATCGTCTTTTAACAATGTAGAAATATAATTAACAAAATATTTACCTAATCTATATTATGAAATCACTGAAAAATATAATTTCTTGCTTGATAAAAATATAATTGATTATTTTAAACGAGAATGAACATTTAATATTACATCAATAAAACTGTATCAGCTACCGTCTATAGAAGGCATTGACAAGACAGAGGCAACTTTGTTCTATCTTTCTTCACTGCCTAACGTGGCCTCACTATAGTCGAAGGTCTTCTATCGAATATTTTTCTATCCATGATCAAAGTTAGACCATGATCATGCAAGAGAAGAACGACTCGAAGCAAGATTGGAGACCGCATCCTCCGCCCAGTATACGTTCAAGCACTGATATATGCAGACAATATCTTGCTAATAGCTAACACTCAAAGAGATCTACAAAATGCTGTAACAGAATGGTGTAGTGCGATAAAAGATAAGGGAATGGTTGTCAACATTGAGAAGAGTAAAGTGATGATAGTATCAAAGAATCAGAAGAATGTGGAGCTGGATATAACATAGGATGGTGTTTATCAAGAGAACATATTAAAACATGTTTTTGGTGCGTATCGCTAGTATTTAAAAGTTAAGAATCGAATTTGAAATCAAAGTACAAAATCAATATTTAAAGTTATATGACCCATTGGAAAGAGTGAACAACTATGAATATCTTGGAACATTAATCTCTGCAGATGGAAAAGTTGATGAAGAGATAAACAACAAAGTAAGGAAAGCCGACCAAGTGTATTACCACCTTAGCAGAACCATCCGGGATAAACGAGAAATAAGCCAGGGAACTAAAATAAGGATATACGAGTCAATATCTTAGCCAGTTCTACTCTATGGAACAGAATGCCTCACAATGATAGAAAAGCACAAGAGTAGAATTAACTCCTCAGAAATGAGATACCTAAGAAGGGTGTTTGGAAAAACCAAAAGAGACAGAGTGAGAAATAGTGGGATCAGAGAAACATTAAAACAGGAGGCACTGATTACCACTGTTCAATGAAAAACCCTAGGATGATAATGGCCATGTAGCGCGGATGAGTGATGAACGAAAGGCAAGGCTGGTTATGGAGGCAAGACCGGAAGGAAAACGAGGCAGGGGACGACCACCACTGCAATGGAATCAGTATGTAGAGAGTATAGCTGCTGGAAGAGGAAAGACAATGAATGAAGTAAAGAGAATGGCACAGGATCGTATAAAGTTTAGAGAATGGTTGAAGGAACCCGACGCTTAACGGCAAAAGGGTATGAAAAAGAAGAAGATCAAAGTTAAGGTACTAAATTCACGGAACAAATTTCGATTTGTGTTTGGGCTGCTAGATATTTGAATTTGTTCAGGTCAAATGTCATGGCTGTAGAATTTAGTTACATTAACAGCAGGGACTGTAACATTTCATTTCGAAAACAAATAAGTTGAAACTTTCAACATTTAAAAAGTAACCTATTTTTCGGACATTATCAAAATTTGTAAATAGAATAGTTTGGGCCATGTCTGTTGTTCTTTTCCGTTCATTTCATATGATTCATTATATCCACAAATAAATGAATGAATAAATAATCAAATATCGTTTCCAATTATGAGATATGCTCATATCTTTCCGGACCTGGTCCCACCATCTAGTTTTTGGCCTTCCAGCTGGTCTCCTTCCTATTATATAGGATTATTCCCCAGTACACTGTTTGTCAGAGTGCTTTCTCCTTTCCTCAGAATGTGTCCCGTCCACCGTAACCTTCTGCTTTTAATCTCACCCACTATGTCTGCTTCATTGATAATAATAATAATTTCTCTGGACGAGGGTACAACACGACCAGAGGAGTTTATTCAAAATATATAATGTCAGCTGAGCTTTAGTGTTTACAAGTTTGTGTTTCTTGAATGGTTCCAAATTTTCTTAAATAACTCAATATTATTCGTTACAAGTGACAATTGAGTGGAATATTTCTAATTCATTAATTCAAGCCATCTAAATTTAAAATTTATAGTTTTAATGTTTATTTTGAACTAAAATTTTATAAAAATTGTACACGTGAAATTCTAACCTCATCTTGGACTTTGTCACTTATAAATTTGGAAGAAAAATAGCACAAGGACTACCTTATTATTTCATCTTCCAATGTTATTATATTCGTGTCATTTGCATTGTAAATAAATAAATTAATAGACATGATTACAAAAAGCATATAAGCTACAATTATTTACAACGTATTAATACAATTGTTTGATTATTTGCTGATCTAAGAAAATGTGGCCGCCACTATGTATGCATATGTGTCGGGATGCCAAAATTGTATTCATTGACTGTACACTACGCTTTTTTGTTGAATTAAATATTTGATTATTGTTATTCTGTAAAGTACTTGTCATTGAATAAAGATTCATTGTTAGTATTATTATATCTAACTCAATGTTGTTTTTTGTTGACTAGGAAGATGAACCTCCCAATATTCAGATAAAATTCGGCAAGGAGATGCTAACATTGGATACGTGGAGTCGTAAGAAACAGTACGATGTTCTCTGTCAGGTAATTGCAGATCTATCAATCTATACTATAGTATAATAAAGGAAAGAACTGGCTTATTCACGTACGGGATTGGGAAACTATGTTTGACGCATCATCACGTCTGAACTGCTCAACTCATTAACTTGAAATTTTGCATATAGATGCTTAATTAACCAAGGATGGTTCTAGCCCTCTTTCAATTCTTCAAGATTCCATTCGGTCAAATAGACCCTTGCGGAACACGGATTACTTGCTAGTCTATTCTATAATAAAGGAAAGAACTGGCTCATACACGTACGGCATAGGAAAATTATGTTTTCCTACAGTTACCTTGAAAAGTGACGATTCCTGCACTGATTACAGAACGCAAAGATTCACTTTTCCGCTCTAGTGCGGGAAAAAAATTTTCTGCACTCCACATTTGCAACATGGCAACACAAAATAGTTGGTGGGTTATATGGAGGATTAGTGCACGAAAACAAAAATTAAGTTGGTGAAAATGACTGTGGTTAGATTTAGATAAGGATCATTTCAATGGCTACCCTACATTTATGATAAAATCCCAATCTAGAGATCCAAAACAAGAATAATTTTCATCTAAATCATAATTAAATAATCATTGGTAATCCCGTCCTGTCCCCAAACCTATGGATTGGGGTACAGTTAAGATTTAATTCACGAAAACGTCGACAACCCCAAAAGTAAGTCTTTAATTTGCACTAACCTTGGAACTGGCGAGGAAGTGGACTGTATCTCGTGTGTAGAAGTTACTGCTGACGATATCCTGTCTTTATGCGTAGGCCTATATGATATTGCACATACATCACGAAACGAAACGAGGTAATTGCGTTCAACTCGAACGCCACGGAACGGGAGACACGGAACGAAAAAGATGTTGACTTCTTGACAACGCTTCTTGAAGTGCTGGTTAGAAAGATAAACAGGGAGGATGAAGGAGGGGTGAGGGAGAGAGGTTATCTTGCCTCTTTGGGAGAGGGGGAAGGGGAGGAAAGCGCAAACTAATCAGCCCACAATCAAGGCTGCCGATCCTCCGTGAATCCACCATCTCCGCCCGCCTTGGAATGCCCCATTTCCAAGAACATAAACTCAAAAAAAAAAAAACTAAAATTTAAAAGTAAAAGAAAAACAGAACAACAAGCACTGAACGGTAGGAAAGGAAAAACGAAGGGAAAAAGGAATAGGAAAGGAAAACGGAAAACTTGGGGTGTGGGTTGAACTAATAGGGAAGTATGGGGGCAAGTTTCCTAACTGGCCTAACATACTCACCAGAGTTAGTTTTCACGTGAGCTGAGCGCACAACACCCTTAGCATCACTTATGATTTGGGTGACTCTACCTAACGGGTATGATAAGGGTGATGAATTGTCCTCTTTAATCCATACTAACTGCCCTACCTGAAGGTTTGTGTCACTCTCAAACCACTTATTCTTCTGTTGAAGAGTGTGGAGGTATTCACTCTCCCACCTCTTCCACAATCTCTGAGTGAAGCGATTAACCTTTTCCCAACGAGACAGTCTGTACTCGTTGACATCACTCACGTCAGTTTCAGGAACCGCCAACAGAGGGCGATGAACAAGGAAATGTCCGGGAGTCAGCGCCTCGTAGTCATCAGGAGATGAAGAGAGCGCATACAACGGTCTCGAATTGAGTATCGCCTCAATTTTCACCAACAGAGTGGAAAGCTCAACAATAGTTAGGACCGAATTTCCCACTTCACGAAACAAATGGAATTTTTAATATTAGACTCACAGATTCCATTCATGAAAGGAGCATGTGGAATATTAAAACGAAATTGGATGCTTTTAGATGACATCGCATCACAGACGTTGGATTGATTTTCTGATGATCTGAGAAATTCAACAATTTCCTTCAATTGTCGCGCAGCACCTTTGAAATTCGTCCCTTGATAACAGAATATTTCTTTAGGCAATCCACGCCTAGAAACAAAACGATGGAGAGTGTTAATAAACTCTTCGGATGAAAGACTTGTAAGCACCTCAATGTGACAAGCTTTTGTTGCCAGACAGATAAACAGTGCAAAGTATGCCTTGTACGTACGAGCTTTGGGCCGAATACTCTCTTTGACAGTGAAAGGACCAGCTAGATCGACCGCAGCCTTCAGAAAGGGAGCACTGGGAACAACACGAGAGCTGGGAAGATCACCCATGACGGGAGCAACAGGAGTTGCATTGAATAAACGGCAACGAGTACAATTGAAAATCACATTTCTGATAACACTGTGTGCTCCAACAATCCAAAAATAACGCTGAATAAGAGCATGCACCATTCTTGGTCCAGCATGAAGATGAGAAATATGTTAATACTCAATGAGGAGTTTAGTAAAATGACTATCTTTATGTATCAAACAAGGATGCTTGGCTTCATATCCTAAAGCACTATTTACCAATCTACCACCAACACGAATCACACCATCACAATCCAAGAATACAGACAATTTTTGGAAACTCTTATCACAAGGTGTCCCCTCTTTCAATAGGTCGAGTTCATGATTGAAATGACACTTTTGAACAATTTTAACACAATAAATTTGTGCACATTTCAACTCTTGAACACTAAGTGCGCCTGATTTACGACAAACACCACTAATTGATGCTTTACTGTTATTCACGAAACGTAAAACATAAGCACAGGAACGTAACAATCTCATGTATGAGGAGAAACGTGTTATCTGAATAACAGCAGTCTCTTCAGTGATATTCAAAACAACACCTTTATTTTGTTTCACATCAGGCAGAATTTCAGTAGCAGGGTAAGTCATAGATGACAACGGCCAACATGACAACGAATTAGAACACCACGTTGGAGCATTGAACCAATCTTGCGAATTGCACAAGTTTTGGGGAGAAAGGCCTCTTGATCCAACGTCGGCAATGTTGAAATCAGTACCAATGTGATTCCAATCTGAAATATTAGTCAACTCTAATATTCTCACAACACGATTTGCAACAAACGTTTGCAACTTGTAAGGAGGTATATGCAACCAAGATAAAACAATAGTTGAATCACTGAACAGAAACGTAGATTGAAGATTGATTTTTTCCAGTGAAGGAAGGACTGTCACATACAATCTCGAAAGCAACAACGCAGCTTGAAGCTCTAATCGAGGAATAGACAGAGTTTTCAACGACGCAACTTTAGTTTTAGCTTTCAACAGGAAGCATTTCACAGTAGATTCTGAGAACACAACTCTCAAGAAGATACAAGCACAGATTCCTTTCTGCGATGCGTCGGAAAACCCAAGTATTTGACAAGAAGAAGCATCGCCATAAACGCATCGAGGAATCTAAATTGAACTTAGAGCAGGAAGCTCTCTCATCAGCTCGTTCCAGCATTCGTTATAGTCAACAGGAATCGGCGTATCCCAATCGATGTCCAACTTCCACAGCTCTTGTAAAAAACATTTCATTTTGAATATTACTGGAGCTATAAAACCGAGAGGGTCATACAGACGCGCGATAACGGACAGAACAGTGCGCTTAGAGTTTTTCTTTTGAAACTCTGGAACGGAGACTTTAATATGAAAACAATCAGTAGTTGGGTTCCACATTATGCCAAGGACTTTCACATTTGAATTAGGCTCATCACTGATATGAAGTGGTACTTGAGTGTTTTCAGAACGAATCAAATCCAAGAACTCAGGAGAATTACTGCTCCATTTATTCAACTTGATATGAGCACAGTTTAGAAGATTACAAAGTTGTGATTTTATTTCACAGATTTCTTCCAACGAATTTGCACCTGTGAGAAAATCGTCGTGATATATATCATCACGAATAGCTGCTGCTGCCAACGGAAATTTATCTCCTTCATCTTTCGCCAGTTGAATGAGAGCACGTTGAGCAAGAAAACCAGACGGTTTCAAACCATATGTGATTGTTTTAAGCTCATAAACGACAATATCATCGGAAGGATCTTTACGAAACAATATGTGAAGGAAAGAACGATCTTCTTCATCAACGAGGATAGCACGATACATTTTCGTAACATCACACGTGAATACGAATGAGTGAAGTCTGAATCTAGTTAACACATCACATATGTCATTTAACAATTTTGGACCTGAATGAAGAACTTGATTCAACGAAATGTGACTCTTTTTAGCAGACCCATCAAATACAACACGAACCTTTGTTGTAGGTGATGACGGATTGAATACACAAAAATAAGGAATAAAATATTTACCTGGTTTTTTAGCAACTTCCATATGATCCAAAAGAAGATACTCTTCCATAAATGATACGCAATCAGATTTCAAACGAGCATCACGCAGCATACGACGCTCCAACGACAGAAAACGATTTAAAGCAACATCATGAGATTCATGAAACTTGAGTTGATTAGTGTCAACTTTGAAAGGGAGACGAACAACATATCTTCCTTCAGTATCACGCGTGTGAGTTTCAGCAAAATGTTTCTCACAAAACTCATCATCGGGACTAGGAAATTTATGATTAGGAATTTCTTCACTTTCCCAAAACTTATGAACCAAATTATTCAACGAGTTCTCAGAGGTGGGACACGTCATTAATGCAGTCAATGGCTGATTAAGAAGACCGGAATGATTTGGAAATTCACCCAAAATAATGTCACCAAACACGGTAGGAATCACGCAAAAGGAACACTCTTCACAAGATGAGACTTGACTATGATGACGTAATATTTTGTTGAATAACTGACATCCCAATAGAAGATCAACGGAACGTTGTTCATAGAACACAGGATCAGCAAGGTTGAATTTTTTCAACTCATTTTGCACTTTCGAACTGAGATAAATAGGGGGCAATGAACCAACTATTTTATCAATCACGTAAGCCTCAGCTTCTAGACGAGGGTGATTTGAGCCCTTAGGTTTCAACAAACATTTCACAACACCAGAAGAATTCCCTACACTCGAGGAATTCAAACCAGAGAAATTTTGATGACAATCATGAACAGATAAACCAAGTTTCATAACAAGATCTTTTGTGATGAAATTAGCAGTACTACCAGAATCAATCATTAAACGAACACCAATAAACGAACCGGATGAATTTTTAATAACTGCTTGAGCAGTACCTAGAACAACACTCGTTTTAGGAATTAAACTAACAATTGATGACTTATCAATAACATTATCAGTGATACCACAATGCTTAGAAGAATTTGAATTCTCAACAACATTCATAGTGCTGTCAGTTTGAGTGATCGAATCAACGGGTTTCGATTTCAAAGCAACTTTAGAGATGTTATCAGTAGACTTCTGATAACGAACAGGAGAATTCGAACGGCTATTATCACTACTACGAGGATAATGAAGTAATTTATTATGCATACGACCACAATAACACAACGATTTAGACTTGCATTGGTTTACAGCGTGAAATTTGGAGAAACAATTGAAACAGACTCTCAATGATTTAATAAATTCATTCCTAGCTTTTGGATCTCTTTTCAAGAAAGCAGGACATTTGAATAACGAATGATTCATTGAGTTGCAAAATGAGCATTTTGTTTCAGCACTATCATTTAATTCAGAAGTAACTGAGCTGCTTTTATTTCGAACGCTGTTATCAGCCTGAGTAGATAAGACAACCTTTTTCTGAAAAGACTTATTTTTCGGCTTTTCGATAGATTTTTGTTCATTAACAGACGGCACATCAGATGCAGATAATTGATAAGATCTAACTCTCTTATTCACGAAATCAATCAACTGTTGACAAGAAGGAAAGCTCTTATCAGCTACCTCGAGCTCAAACGATTCACGTGATATTTTGTCTAATTGACGAATAGCTAATGAGTACAAGATATAATCAGCCAAATCAGGAACTTTCAACGATTTCAGAGTGGTAATACTATCACCTACTTTAACAAGAAAATCTTGAAGTGATTGTAACAAAGGTTTAAATGGGATTGAACTAGTTTTCAAAATCTCATTTACGTAGTAGTTAGCTAGCACCCTATCACTTTCATAACGCTTGCATAGAGTTTTCCATGCCAAATCAAAATCACTACTTATCTGAAAAGATTTTACTACTCTGGCTGCTTCGCCTTTCAACAAATTATGCAAAATATGGGATTTATGAACAGGAGAATAATATTTATCATCCACAATCAATGATGAAAAGATATTTTTGAATCTAGGCCAGTCTGAAATATCAGAGCCATCAAACGGTTTTATTTCAGTTGGAGGTGATATCATGTTCAAACGGGGAGAATGAGAGGTTGAAGGTGAAGGTTCACTTTTCTCCTTCGGCTTCTCATTTTTCATTTGATTCAATTTATCACGAGCATTTATTATTGCACAGGATAAATTATCAATAACGGTAAGTGATTGATATTCAGGTTCTTTAGTAGGTTCAACTTGAATAGATAATTCATTGATTTCATCTAAGAGTGCAGAATATTCTTTCACAGTATTTTCAATAGATATGCTTCTTATCAAAAATTGAGATTGAATTTAGGATCATTGATGTCCTTTAACAAGTCATAGGCTTGTTGAACACGGGTAAACAAAGTTTCTTTCTTCTTCACTCGAATAGTAAGCAAGGCTTGTGGGCTTGCCATTGTAACTAAGTAACTGATTAGATAAACAAGGAGATTTGGAAAGGAACTTTGTAACTGGATTTAACATGGATATCAGTGCATGTATCAACAAGTAACTCTACTATTAACGAATTGAAGTTTAAATTGAAAAATAAATCTCTTGGAAATAGAACATATCCCAGGCCTGGTGGACCATGTGGTAATCCCGTCCTGTCCCCAAACCTATGGATTGGGGTACAGTTAAGATATTATTCACGAAAACGTCGACAACCCCAAAAGTAAGTCTTTAATTTGCACTAACCTTGGAACTGGCGAGGAAGTGGACTGTATCTCGTGTGTAGAAGTTACTGCTGACGATATCCTGTCTTTATGCGTAGGCCTATATGATATTGCACATATATCACGAAACGAAACGAGGTAATTGCGTCACGGAACGGGAGACACAGAACGAAAAAGATGTTGACTTCTCGACAACGCTTCTTGAAGTGCTGGTTAGAAAGATAAACAGGGAGGATGAAGGAGGGGTGAGGGAGAGAGGTTATCTTGCCTCTTTGGGAGAGGGGAAGGGGAGGAAAGCGCAAACTAATCAGCCCACAATTAAGGCTGCCGATCCTCCGTGAATCCACCAATCATCATTTACGAATTCTCATCATCAAATAATAAATAATAGTTCTTTTCTATTGATAATTATTATTTTAACTCCAAGAAATGAGAAAAGTAGCAAATAATATACATTATAAAATTCGAATTTTGAGGTTAAATGATTACCGTTCGATATTCATATAAATAAAAAAAAATAAAAAACAACAATACTACAATAAATATTCTCTGTTGTCTATGTTATTTTTATAAATATTTTTCAGTTTACTTTGAGCATTTTTCTCGTTAATTTGAGCAAAAGTTTAAATTTCTGAATCGTGTTTCAGTAATAATTTTTAGCTGGATGAAACAAACTTAGGTACGATTCTTCCCGCTAGGTCGCGCGCTTGTCGGCTCAGCCATCTTGTTGTGTTCAGCCATCTTGCATCTCGGTTCAGCCAACAAGCTGTTGGCGTGTATTTTGAATGTGAAGTTTTTGTTCCATATGTATTTTTTCTGATTCTTTAATGAATAAAAATGAGAACTTTGGCTGAGAATTTTCAACTTCAATTGGATTATTAATTTTTAAATGAATTAAAGTTGCTATTAATAACAGCATCACACACACACACACACACACACACACACACACCACACACACACACACACACACACACACACACACACACACAAACATTTGATGGATTTCAGCCACCATTTTACCCATAATCATTCAATCAACCACTTCTCATATTCAATGGTAACTGTAGGAAAAATTAAATGTGAAATACGTGCGCAAAGTTCCTCTGCTGCACTCAAGAAGCCATTCCGCCCTCGCCTACGGCTCCGGCGTAAACTTTTCTTTCGGTGCAGCAAACTGTCACTTTGCGCACTAGTTGCACAAATAACTATTGACGCATCATCTTGTCTGAACTATTCAACTGATTAACTTAAAATTTTTCATTAATAGATTCTTAATTAACCAATGATGTTTATATGCCTATTTTCAATTCTCAAGATTTCATTACGTAAAGCTTTCAGTTTGTCAAGTTTTAAAATAGACCCTTGCGGAGCACGGGTTACCTGCTAGTCATCAATAAGATTATGTTCCAGTAGCACGAAAACAGGTTAAATTTTAATCGTGATTAATTTCACGAAAAGGGGGTTTTGAAAAGATGGCTTCTCTGATTGGTGCTCGTGGAATTAATCAGAGTTAAAATTTAACCGGCTTTTGTGCAACCGGCCTTGTATTGAGTTTACTTTCATGTAGATATATTTGTTGAAAGTAGAGTCGCTTACAATAAATTCTTGCTCATATTTTTTCTCTCTTTTTCCCTCTCTTCCTCTACCTTCCGCCCCTCTTCACCCTTCATGCCTTACTTTTATACCCTCTAGCTGCCTATCACATGGGAAACCATTGTTGGCTAGGTATTTTTCCTCCTTTCTTTCTTTCCAGCACACCCCACCATGAAGCCTTTTTTTTGTATTTTATTAGAAATTTATTACTTTCCTTGCCCTATCACCATAGGTAAGGAAAGTATTGCTTTCCAAAAAAATTAAGGTACCCTAATTTCAAGTTTTCTATACGTTTCAAGGTCCCCTGATTCCAAAAACATGATTTTTGGGTGTTGGTCTGTGTGTGTGTGTGTGTGTGTGTGTGTGTGTGTGTGTGTGTGTGTGTGTGTGTGTGTGTGTGTGTGTGTGTGTGTGAACACGATAACTCCATTCCTAATTAACCGATTGACTTGAAATTCTAAACTTAAGGTCCTTATAACATGAGGATCAGACATTTGATCCAAATTCAATAAATTTCAATTCAAGGTCGCGGAAAAAATGGCGGATAATGACTAAAAAACCATGTTTAACACGGTTTTCTCGAAAACGGCTCTAACAATTTTTTTCAAATTTATATCCTGGATAGCTATTTATAAGCCCCATCAACTGACATGAGTCTCATTCCTGAGAAAATTGCAGGAGCTCCGTAATATTCTTGAGATAAATGGATTTTGTTAGATTCTATCACGATTTTCTCAAAAATGACGACCGATTTTTTTTTCAAATTCATACCCTGTATAGTTAGTTATCAGCTCTATCAACTGGCATGAGTCTCCTTCCTGGGAAACTAACAGGGGGTACATCCCATCCTTGAGAAATGAACTTTGTAACCTCCTTCTGGTGCATGAGGCTGGTAGGTAGGGCAGGTCTTCTAAAGAAGACAGTCGAGATATTTTATATGTAGAACAGCTGTTTTGATGACTTTTTAAGAATAATCTAATTTTAAACAAGGAAAAATGTACTCTGAAAACAATATATACGATAGTATGACCTTAGTTCAAAATATGTAGCCGCCAATCGCCATTGTGTTATTCCCCTAAATTACTCTCGTACACGAATGAGGTTTGGGCTCACTCACAGTTACGCGACTCAGGTCGAGAAGAGACTCGACTCTAGTGGAGAGCATGTGTTTCCAAATGGTGACACTTAGACCAATCGATTCTAGTCTCCACGACTGTCACCATTTGAAAACACATGCTCTCGACTAGAGTCGAGATGCGTAAGTGTGAGTTGAGCCTTACAGTTCAATGAGCAAGGAATGTTGTGTGAGTGTACCACACGAGATTTTTACTTTCCTTGCCCTATTACCATAGGTAAGGAAAGTATTGCTTTCCGAAAAAAATTAAGGTACCCCAATATCCAAATTTCTATACGTTTTCTATACTCAGTGGACTGAGTCCAAAAAAGTGGTTTTTGGGTATTGGTCTGTATGTGTGTGTGTGTGTGTGTGTGTATATATGAGTGTATGTGGGTCTGTGTACACGATATCTCATCTCCCAATCAACGGAATGACTTGAAATTTGGAACTTGAGGCTCTTACACTATAAGGATCCGACACGAACAATTTCGATCAAATGCAATTCAAAATGGCGGCTAAAATGGCGATAATGTTGTCAAAAACAGGGGTTTTTGCGATTTTGAATCAAGTCCCATATCTGTAAAAAATTCAGGAGCTCCGCCTCATCTATGGAAAGTTTCATTTTCGATTTCCAATTATCAGGTCTCAGATATAATTTAAACGAGAAATTTCGAGTGGAAAAGATTGAGCATGAAAATCTCTTCAATTAATGTCCAGTAACATTTCACCTAACATTGAAAATAAGCTTGAAATTTGAGAAAATGTGATTATTCAATTGCAAACTGTTGGCAACTGTTGATTCTATTAAATCATTCACTATGAAGAGATAGCAGATCTCGTGTGTATCCAGCGTTATTGTCCTGTCACCAGCTGGCTCAGATCTTTGAATAGTAGACTTGAGATGCGCGGGAACACTAGCGTCAGGTGGTCAATTTTCATAAGGGCAAGGAAAGTTGTGTGAGTGTACCACACCAGATTTTTTTTATTGTGATTTTTTTTTGTATTTTGATTTTTTTCATGTATATTGTGTAATATATTGTATATTGATTGATTAATGTGGATTATATTTATTGTTTTTCTAGGTCCTTGGTTCTGGCATGAATCTTCATCTAGTTGAAAACGATCTGCTGAGAGACATTCTGCAGCTGGGTGAGAGAATCTCGCCTCTCAATCTGTCGGCACATAAACAGTCCAAACTAGAACGAGTGAGTAGCAATATTAATAACTCATTTTGCAGATTTTATAATTGCAATTAGACTTGGGAACCAGTCAGTTGAATTGATTTATTAGATTTTAATCGAGGCCGGGTTTCACCAGGAACTAAACTTATCGTAAACTCCAATTAGCCCTTAACTGTAAAATCGGATTTCACCACACGCCTTTAAAGCTACTTTTGACTAAATTGTTGTTAAAGAGTTAACTGCCCAATACTGGCCAGTTAACCTTTCGTTTAGGTAACAGTATCGGAGGACCGAGCTTCGCTCTGGAGTGTAAAAGCATAGAAAATTTGTAAAGAAAGATTGAATTTATAGTTTATTATTTATTTATTCATTTTCTCAGTTTTACAATTATTTTTACAGTTATATGAGGAGGCACAACAGGCTTATGCCCAAAACTGTCTCTTTTTAAATTTATACTACAGTCCAAATCAAAATCTAGGTTGAGCTACTATCACTCATCAAAATAACAATTTATTCACACTTCAAAAAACAAACACATTAATTACAAATAGATAGATTATGAATTCGATTCAGAATGATATACTAGTAGTTCTGTGAACAGTAGACCTCACGCAGTATTCTCATCCACAAGTACCAGATGTCAACTGTTTTAAATGTTAACAAACTCAGTTCACGTTTGAATTTGTATTCCATATGATATAATTCATCCAGTTCCGTGATGATCTTTCTATCTTATGAAAATTAATTTTTTAGAGTCAAAAATATAATTTTTCCAGCATTATTTATTTCATTTGTTTATTTTTATTCACCTATTAAATTAGTTTTTTTCGAATATGAGAATATTGATACTGATGGGCACGCATAATAATACCATGACTACAAAACAAAATATTGAAACCAAAGACCTTAAAGCTGCGATTAGACCAAATTTATTAAAAAAATGTTAATAACTCAATCCTTTTAGATTATATTAGATTGAACATAACTTATCATACACATGATGAACATATGTGTTCGTCAACTTCCGTTCAATCTAATAGAATCTATAAGGATTAAGTTATAACCATTTTGTTAATAACTTTGGTGTAAACCCAGCTTGAAGATGCATACCTCTTTAATGTCTTTGATTAAAACTATAGACCTTATACAAATACAGTAATGGACTGGCTTCTCCACACATCTGTGTAATAACTTGTCAGCTGATTTATGATGAATAATTCTATAGTCTGATTTTTACTCTAATATTGGCGTATGAAGGAGGCTCATTTTTTCTTTTATATTATCCTTGAAATGCAAAATTTCCAAAAACCTTGTATATACGTCGACGCGCAATTAAAAAAGAAACATACCTGTCAAATTTCATGAAAATCTATTACCGCGTTTTGCCGTAAATGCGCAGCATATAAATATATAAACATTAAGAGAAATGCCAAACCGTCGACTTGAATCTTAGACCTCACTTCGTTCGGTCAACTACGTTTGCTACAATATTTGTTAAGATACTATGTACTATTCTATACTAACAGCATATAGTTACTATTTTGGACTTTCTGAAGTGAACATGTTTTCTAAAAAAAAGAGAAATGAACGAAACTACGTTTTTCTTGCTGAATTTTTCTTCTCTTGAGATCAGCTGGATGATCCCACACATGCACTCGTTCACTCTCTTCCATTACAGTATCGACAGACGACAAAATTTACAGCTGTTTTTCCAAGGACGTATTTATCCTTTTAATGTCCTTCAGCGAGTTATCCCAGGATTGAGACCTAGTGCAATCGAATCTTCATATCATAAACCTACTTTGTTCCAAATTTCGTGAGAATCATTAGAGCCGTTTTCGAGATCCGGTCACATACAGATATATAAACATCTAAACAGAAATTGCTCGTTTAATAGTATAGGATATAGGATATGACAACATGACGGAGGTTTGTTTACTGTTATGTCGAAAGTCTTCTGCTGTATATTTATATTTATTACAGCCTGTCCAAGCTGTGGGTTGATATGAATAATAATTTAGAGAAATGCAAAACCGTCGACTTGAATCTTAGTCTCAGCTCACCCTAACTCGACTCAAATCGTACGACTCCAGTCTCTCGACCTTACGACTCTCTTGCTCATTGTCACTACTTCAGTTCCATGCTACTCCATTTCTAACCTCACATTACTGAAAATATTAGATCCAATTCGTCACTTTTGCGCATGTAACAAGTTTTATAATAGGTAATTATTATGAATATATTGTCTTGTATAATTCTTTTTTGTGGGTCAAGTGGAAGAGGGGGCTCTTATTGCCTCAACTTCGCCCACATCACTTTCTACTTTCCTTGTCCTATTACCATAGGTAAGGAAAGTATTGCTTTACGAGAAAAATTAAGTTACCCCAATTTATAAATTCCTATATGTTTCAAGTCCCCTGAGTCGAAAAAAGTGGTTTTTGGGTATTGGTCTGTATGTGTGTGTGTGTGTTGTGTGTGTGTGTGTGTGTGTGTGTGTGTGTGTGTGTGTGTATGAGTGTATGTGCGTCTGTGTACACGATAGCTCATCTCCCAATTAACGGAATGACTTGAAATTTGGAACTTGAGGCTCTTACACTATAAGGATCCGACACGAACAATTTCGATCAAATGCAATTCAAAATGGCGGCTAAAATGGAGAAAATGTTGTCAAAAACAGGGCTTTTCGCGATTTTCTGAAAAACGGCTTCAACGATTTTGATTAAATTCATACCTAAAATAGTCATTGATAAGCTCTATCAACTGCCTCAAGTCCCATATCTGTAAAAATTTTAGGAGATCCGCCCCATCTATGCGAAGTTTGATTTCAGATTCCCCATTATCAGGCTTCAGATACAATATTTAAACAAAAAATTTCGAGTGGAAAAGATTAAGCATGAAAATCTCTACAATTAATGTCTTGTAACATTTTCACCTAAAATTGAAAATAAGCTCGAAATTCGATAAAATGTGATTCGCAAACTGTTGGCAACTGTTGATTCTATGAGATTATTCACTATGAAGAGATAGCAGACCTCGTATGTTTTCAGTATTATTGTCCTGTCACCAGCTGGCTCAGATCTTTGTTTATAAGTAGACTTGAGATGCGCGTGAACACTAGCGTCAGGTGATCAGTTTTCATAACCGCAAGGAAAGTTGTGTGAGTGCGCCACACCAGATTTTTGTATTGTTATAGACCGGTTACAGAGCTCAACCGACCGCCAGTGCGTATGTACCATCCTGACCATACGCATCCATACATCAGTTTTACACAATCAGAGCTCTCCTGACGAAAGAACTGATCTGACTCACAAAATGAACGCGTTTATAAGTTGTTTAATTGCAGCTTATTATCATAGTAACTTAAACGGAGGAGCAAAAGAAGTAGATATCAAGTTCACCCGATGGTCGCCCAAAGAGCATTTCAAAGGAAATTTAGTACCATTAAATACATAATTGCTTGGGGAAGAAGATTAATTTTTTAACTACCTCAGAATGTCCATCAGAAATTTTGATGAGTTATTTCGAGCTTGTATCACCATTGGGAACAGGCCCACTTGCAGTCACTTTAAGCTACGGATCAAATAAATTTAGATAATAATATATTATTTTTCCAATAAAAAAATTATAAATAATTGAAGAAATGTATAGAAAAACTATGTATTCAAATATGACACTATTAATTGAATTCATCCATTATGCTATTCAGTTCAATATCAGCTGATTGTCGGGCAGAGGTGTCAGCACATTGGTTATGTTGCGATCGGGCTACTGATCAGTACAGCTCTGAAAGCTTCTATTTGCTTCAATAGCGCGTCTTCAGTCGACCGTTGGAACGGATGCGCACGAGCTCGACCGATGGTCTTCGTACGCAGTGCAAAACGCATGGTCCTGACCGTGCGCATGCGTGCCGTCAGTTCTGCTCTGTACGGATACATGGAACATCTATGGAAAAGACAAGCGCGACTGACGTACGCACTGACGGTCGGTCGAGCTCTGTAACCGGCCATAAAGTGGAAATAAAAGACATCTATCGTATCTTATTATTGTCTTATCTAAAATGTTAAAACATAACCTCACTTTCATTAAAAATGCACGGTACTATATGCAACTCAAGTCGAGGTCGACGCTCGATTCAGTCTCACAATCGTGAGGTCGCGGAGACTGGTCTGAGTGTCACCATTTGAAAACACATGCTGCGTCGAAAAGAGACTGGAGTTGCGTGAGTGTGAGTTGAGCCTAAGACCTCAAATCCCTCGGTCAATTATTTATGGGTGAATAAATTGAATTGTTTCTGTTTCCAGCACCTGATGAATGCGGCCAACTTCAAAGCGCGTAGCATATCGAGAGCTAAAAACCGGGACAAACGTACGGCTGTCATTTAATTAATCCACCTCAAATAGGAAAATTTCATCTTAAAATTCACGAAAAAACTACAAAAAAAATATTTTTAATTATACTGTAAATTTTACTTTGAGTTATCATCCAACTCGTAATTACATTATACTATTTATTTATTTTAATATGTTTTTGATTTTGTTTTAATTATCCTATGAGAGTCACTTAGAACTGTTAGCATTCTGTTTAAATCAAATCAATGCTTCAATTATGAATAATTAATAATTAAACGAAAATCCAAATTAAATGCTGTAAATCACCCCGAAAACTTCTGCTACTACAAATATTTTTTTCGTTCAATAATTATTAATTCATTTGCATTTGAATAAATGCAATTTCTCAGTAATTTCCATCTCTGTAGACTGGCTGGCCGCTATGGCTTCGTATAAAATGAGCGCTGCTATCCAGAGATTGTCAGTTTGGTGTAAGGGTAAGCATTCCTGACCGGCAATTAGGAGGTACCAGGTTCGATTCTCGGGCTGGCAAATAATTTTTGAATTAGCAGGATTTCCATCTAGCTGTTTACCCTGTTATTAATATTTGCAGTAGCAGAAGTCTTCAGGGTGATTTACAGCATTTAATTTGAATTTTCGTTTATTAATAATTATTCATTCATTAGCATTTGAATAAATAATGTAAATTATTATCACAGTAATTTCCATCAATTCTTCCTATGAAAGCAATGCTAAAAATGGTGACAGCTCAAAGTGAATCTCATAATGGATAATTTATTGTTGTGTCTGCTAGGAAATTAGAATTAGGTTCTATAGTGAGGTCCACGTTTTAATGGCAGTGTTTGATTAGAAATGATATTGTTACCCTTGTCTATTATTCAACAAAGCGGATAGCGCTATCTCTTTCTCGCTTTGCTCTGTTGCCAGATAGTCTTTCAACAATGTAGAATTAATAATTAAATAACAAAATATTTAATTTTGATTATGAAAATTCATTATGAAATCATTGAAAAATATAATTTCTTGCTTGATTATTCTAAACGAGAGAGAACAGTTGATATTACATCAATAAACCTGTATCAGTTACCCTCCATAGAAGGCATTGACAAGACAGAGGATCGGCAATGTTGTTCTCCTATCTTTCTCCACTGCCATTATAACGTGGACCTCATTATAGGTTTGTTGTGAAATTGTTGAGTTGAAAAATTACAATACTAGAAAATTTGTTATTTATCTAGTTATGTATTAAATTTATTTTCATATTTTGATTAAATGACAAATTTGATGAACTTGTAATGATTAGTTAGTATAATCCCTAATTTATTTGCATGTCAATAAATTCTGAAGTATCCCAATAAGTAGTTTGAACTGTTCTCAAAACATAGTATACAACGAAATTTTCACTCCTAATTTATTATGATCAAAAGATGTATAATTTAGTTTGTTAATGTTAATTTGAACCAATTTAATCTCAAGGTTAAATGGATCTTGAATTCTCTTCCAATTTATAATTTTTTACCGAGTTTATAGGATTTGGAAGACTAGAGTTATAAAAGTATTTCAAGTTTCCACTTATATCCTACCCTGTCAACTTAAAAAATATTCTCTAATACCGTAATCTATTGTGTAAACGGTACTCTGATTTATTCTTTCTTTTTCACATTCTCTGTAATATTTTCTGTGGAATATCATCTTTGAAATTGTGATAATTTTATTCTAAATTTTATTTTATTCAACATCATATGGATATTTATCTAGAAGCTGTCGTTGTATACATTCTGCTTGTAAAATCTATTTTAGTTCCTATTTTTTGATTTGTTTTTTGGATATTTATAGAAGATGTCCAAGAATATTATGTCTCACTATAGGATAAAATGATGTATTTCCCATTGTTATAATTATCTTATGACAGAAGAACTGGATTAGGCGATAATGTGAAGATATTCTTATTTTCTTTGAATACTGAAACTGTTTTAATGTGTAAACAGTTACAAAATAATCTATCATTAGTAGATAAAAACGTTTCACTTGTATATTACTACCAGTTACCAATATTGTAGAAATCTATGATAATATTTTGCTTTACGAATTTCATTTTTAAACATAATTCATGACAAGCCAACTTTAGTAAACAGTTCTCTTTTATTCTTCAAGTTTAATTTCAAATCTCATATTTTTTATATTCATTTATACATTGATACAATACAATATCATTCTCAGTTATGAATGATTGGGAAAGGAACAACAGGCTTAAAGCCCAGAACTGCATCTTCCCCAAATTTAGATAGAAATTGTCCAAAAATAGGTTGGATATAATATATTTGTAATTAAAGTCAGTGCTTTCTAAAGGTTCCGAGCAAGCTTAAAGCTGCGTTTACACCAAAGTTATTAACAAAATGTTGATAACTTAATCCTTATAGATTCTATTAGATTGAACGGAAGTTGACAAACACATATGTTCATCATGTGTATGATTAGTTATGTCTAATCTATAAGAATAGGATCTATAAGGATTAAGTTATTAACATGTTGTTTATAACTTTGGTGTAAACGCAGCTTGAACCTCATTTCACATTACCTCAAACGACTTCAGAAAATGATCCAAAAAATGTTTTGTAGATGCAAAGCATTTGTAAATATAAAGCAGGATGGATATTGATTTATTCATTTATAAATATTATTCCAAATGTTTAGTTGTACATTGCACACGGTTGAGTGACTAAATTTGAGATTTATCCTAATTGATAGTCTATCTGGTTTCAGTAGAAATAAATTTAATACTTTAAGTTTTGAATCAACTCTAAATAAACATTTTAAAGCCTTTCGGTTGTAAATCAAAATTTTAGTAAGTTTTAAGCTCAAAAAATATCCTATGTTTTGTTGTATGAAGTAGGATATTTTTCATAAAATGAAACTATTGATATATCATTAATCAAATGCTATTTTTTCAGCTAAGCTAAAGAAATAGTTGTGAATGTAATAGCCTACTCAAGTTCTCCTCGATACTATAAGAAAATTGTGTTTGTTATTCTAGCATTTTTTTTTGATATGATATTATACTGTAATGGTGACAATAGATATTGTAATCATACATGTAAATTTTTTTTGTAAAATAAATTCTGGATGAATCGACCTCTTTTTTCACCAACAAATCTGATATCCTAGCTAAATGAGTCTCAATTTTTTCTTCATTGTATTGCAATCTAGTCTATAGTGAGGTCCACGTTTTAATGGCAGTGTTTGATTAGAAATGATATTGTTACCCTTGTCTATTATTCAACAAAGCGGATAGCGCTATCTCTTTCTCGCTTTGCTCTGTTGCCAGATAGTCTTTCAACAATGTAGAATTAATGATTAAATAACAAAATATTTAATTTTGATTATGAAAATTCATTATGTAATCATTGAAAAATATAATTTCTTGCTTGATTATTCTAAACGAGAGAGAACAGTTGATATTACATCAATAAACCTGTATCAGTTACCCTCCATAGAAGGCATTGACAAGACAGAGGATCGGCAATGTTGTTCTCCTATCTTTCTCCACTGCCATTATAACGTGGACCTCATTATAGGTTTGTTGTGAAATTGTTGAGTTGAAAAATTACAATACTAGAAAATTTGTTATTTATCTAGTTATGTATTAAATTTATTTTCATATTTTGATTAAATGACAAATTTGATGAACTTGTAATGATTAGTTAGTATAATCCCTAATTTATTTGCATGTCAATAAATTCTGAAGTATCCCAATAAGTAGTTTGAACTGTTCTCAAAACATAGTATACAACGAAATTTTCACTCCTAATTTATTATGATCAAAAGATGTATAATTTAGTTTGTTAATGTTAATTTGAACCAATTTAATCTCAAGGTTAAATGGATCTTGAATTCTCTTCCAATTTATAATTTTTTACCGAGTTTATAGGATTTGGAAGACTAGAGTTATAAAAGTATTTCAAGTTTCCACTTATATCCTACCCTGTCAACTTAAAAAATATTCTCTAATACCGTAATCCATTGTGTAAACGGTACTCTGATTTATTCTTTCTTTTTCACATTCTCTGTAATATTTTCTGTGGAATATCATCTTTGAAATTGTGATAATTTTATTTTATTCAACATCATATGGATATTTATCTAGAAGCTGTCGTTGTATACATTCTGCTTGTAAAATCTATTTTAGTTCCTATTTCTTGATTTGTTTTTTGGATATTTATAGAAGATGTCCAAGAATATTATGTCTCACTATAGGATAAAATGATGTATTTCCCATTGTTATAATTATCTTATGACAGAAGAACTGGATTAGGCGATAATGTGAAGATATTCTTATTTTCTTTGAATACTGAAACTGTTTTAATGTGTAAACAGTTACAAAATAATCTATCATTAGTAGATAAAAACGTTTCACTTGTATATTACTACCAGTTACCAATATTGTAGAAATCTATGATAATATTTTGCTTTACGAATTTCATTTTTAAACATAATTCATGACAAGCCAACTTTAGTAAACAGTTCTCTTTTATTCTTCAAGTTTAATTTCAAATCTCATATTTTTTATATTCATTTATACATTGATACAATACAATATCATTCTCAGTTATGAATGATTGGGAAAGGAACAACAGGCTTAAAGCCCAGAACTGCATCTTCCCCAAATTTAGATAGAAATTGTCCAAAAATAGGTTGGATATAATATATTTGTAATTAAAGTCAGTGCTTTCTAAAGGTTCCGAGCAAGCTTAAAGCTGCGTTTACACCAAAGTTATTAACAAAATGTTGATAACTTAATCCTTATAGATTCTATTAGATTGAACGGAAGTTGACAAACACATATGTTCATCATGTGTATGATTAGTTATGTCTAATCTATAAGAATAGGATCTATAAGGATTAAGTTATTAACATGTTGTTTATAACTTTGGTGTAAACGCAGCTTGAACCTCATTTCACATTACCTCAAACGACTTCAGAAAATGATCCAAAAAATGTTTTGTAGATGCAAAGCATTTGTAAATATAAAGCAGGATGGATATTGATTTATTCATTTATAAATATTATTCCAAATGTTTAGTTGTACATTGCACACGGTTGAGTGACTAAATTTGAGATTTATCCTAATTGATAGTCTATCTGGTTTCAGTAGAAATAAATTTAATACTTTAAGTTTTGAATCAACTCTAAATAAACATTTTAAAGCCTTTCGGTTGTAAATCAAAATTTTAGTAAGTTTTAAGCTCAAAAAATATCCTATGTTTTGTTGTATGAAGTAGGATATTTTTCATAAAATGAAACTATTGATAGATAATTATTGATATATCATTAATCGAATGCTATTTTTCCAGCTAAGCTAAAGAAATAGTCGCGAATGTACCTAATAGCCTACTCAAGTTCTCCTCGATACTATAAGAAAATTGTGTTTGTTATTCTAGCATTTTTTTCTGACAATTGACTTGAATATATTTTATGATATTATACTGTAATGGTGACAATAGATATTGTAATCATACATGTAAATTTTTTTTGTAAAATAAATTCTGGATGAATCGACCTCTTTTTCTTCACCAACAAAATCTGATATCCTAGCTAAATGAGTCTCAATTTTTTCTTCATTTGTATTGCAATCTAGTCTATAGTGAGGTCCACGTTATTTATCCACGCAAATTTCAGCCAAATCTGAGATACTTTTTTCTTACAGTAAAAAAAACGCACAATGGTTAGTCCATCAGCCAGCGTAGTTTTATCATGATCGACATGAGCCATTATACAGATGTTTCTGATATTTGCAGGATTTTTTTGCAAACCCTGCAATTTTTCTATATTTACTAGCCTCATATTGAGTTCAACAAAATCTTGATAATGAAATACTCTAAATAACTGTCAAAATGTGTGTAGCTAACCTCAACAATTTCGAGGTTATGTTTATGTCAAGTATTTGGAAGATGGGCACAGTTTAATCTCTCTACAAATTATTACAGCCTATGCTGTCACAAGTATGTAGGATAACCTCAAAGATTTTGAGGTTATGTTTATGTCAAGTTTATGAAAAATAAGCTGTTTTAAAATAGTAATAGATTGTGCTATTCAAGTTTTTCCAAGTATAGTTTATCCAAGTTTACAGCAATAGAAATCCTTTATTAACTTCAAGTATTAATATATTTTTTTAATCATAATTGTAGTTTTAAGTTTAGAAAATTCAAGGTTAGTTTAGTAGAAAACAGTAACAACACAAAACTTCTCCACTTTTCACGTCATTTTGAAAATTGACAAGAGTTAAGATTGAACTATTAATAATAAAAACTGATTTTAATTTTTGCTACATTTTTTATCAATGTTCAAAATCTGAGACCACACATGAGAATTTCCGTTGAATTGATCGTGGAACTCTCCCATCGAACAGTAGATGTTCCCCCGTGGACGTGGAATTATTATTCTTTCGATAGTTGATACCAATCTGAATCGAGAGATACTTCTCGATACTTTTCTTTCGGCATCAAATACCTTAAAGAGGTATAGACCCACAATGCCTATGCCTTCCCAATGATAGCTCTTAGCCTCTTACTTGAAATTGAATTATTTAAGAAGGTTTTCCAACCTCGAGCTAATGAAGACTTTCCTAAGATCAACAATGTCCCAGGAACGGCTGAGTGGTCTAGCGAACATAAAATAGTTCAGTTCCCAGATCTTGAAAAATTGGTGAAGGAATTTCCCCTTGCAAAGGTCAGACGAGTTCTACTTAATTGAACAGGTGTGTTGAACAAACTTGTAGAAATTGTAGTTTTAATTACTTAGCAAGTTAAGTAGGCCTGATACTCTTTGCAGTCTTCGTCTTAAGGCTGTGCAAAGGCTTAAAATAAACTTTCTACTGGTGATATTTTTCAAAGTTTTTCGATTTTTATATTATCAACCTATTAAAATGAAAAAGTTTTCTTAGGAAAACATTTTTCTCCGATCTTCACTTCTAGAGATATGAGCGCCTAAAGTTTAAATTTTTGGGACAGAACATTTCAAATTCGGTAAGAGATGAATCCATGAGATTTAAAGGATAAATTCTTCATGGTATTGTTGATTGAATAAATCAAGAAAATTTTGAAAATATCAATTTTTGAGAAAGTTATTCAATTTACAAAAAACTCAACTAAACGTAATTTTTGGTCATTTTTATTAAATTTCAATTCAATTATTTATTAAAAACACACAAAAACAAGACAAAACAAAATTACGAAGATTTACGAAACAAAACACAATAAAATGTTACAAATATAAAAAAACAATGGGCTTAGTGTTTGGATGTGTTGGGAGAAGAGAAAAAAAAGAGAGGAAGGTACCTAGCCATCTATGGTTTCCCATGTAATAGGCAGGCAAAGAAGAGAAGAGAAGTAATGAGGAAAAAAAAAGGAAGGAAGAAATGGGGGAAAGGAAGAAAACAGAGGAATAGGTACTAAAAATAAAGGTAAGCGAGTCCACTGAAAAATGAAAAAACTAATGAAAAAACAATGCTGGAGCAGAAATCTCGAGTCATATATTATCTAAATGGAAGAAGAAATTACTGTATGTCCAGTTTTTTATATCCAGTTTAATTTTTCCGCTGATCTTATTGTCCATGAGAAAGTGATTTGGAATGAGGTTTATTATTTTAGTACCTATGTAAATTAATTGCCTCCTTATACATTCAATATTAATGTTATAGGTTACATATTTGTTAGCAGTGGCCCTTAGATTATAATAATTAAGAGTAGAGTTTATTGTGAGAGGAAAATCGGATCTATATTTTATTAAGTACTCAATTACGGTTTTTATGTATAGTTGACGTATAGTCATGACCTCAAAATCACTAAAAACCATATCCGTTGGATAGAGCATAAATTGAATAACTTTCTCAAAAATTGATATTTTCAGGCCATTTTAAAAATCATTGTGAATCGCATTGGAATTGAAAGTATTCGATTGCAGTAGAAAGACGGGGAACACTCTCACATTCTCACTAGATTTGAAAATTTTATCTGAAGCATTTCACAAGATATGCAGCTTTGAATATAGAAATTGGCCATTTTTACTTTCTTGCCCTATTACCATAGGTAAGGAAAGTATTGCTTTCCGAAAAAAATTAAGGTACCCCAATTTCTAAATTTCTATACGTTTCAAGGTCCCCTGAGTCCAAAAAACTGGTTTTTGGGTATTGGTCTGTATGTGTGTGTGTGTGTATGAGTGTATGTGCGTCTGTGTACACGATATCTCATCTCCCAATTAACGGAATGACTTGAAATTTGGAACTTAAGGTCCTTTCACTGAATACAACTGAACACTATAAGGATCCGACACGAACAATTTCGATCAAATGCAATTCAAGATGGCGGCCAAAATGGCGAAAATGTTCTCAAAAACAGGGCTTTTCGTGATTTTCTCGGAAACGGCTCCAACGATTTTGATCAAATTCATACCTAAAATAGTCATCGATAAGCTGCCACAAGTCCCATATCTGTAAAAATTTCAGGAGCTCCGCCCCATCAATGCAGATAGATTCACAATTATCAGGCTTCAGATACAATTATAACAAAAAAATCAAGTGGAGTAGATTGAGCATGAAAATCTCTACAATTAATGTTCAGTAGCATTTTCACCTAAAATTGAAAATAAGCTTAAAATTCGAGAAAATGTGATTATTCAATTGCAAATTATTGTTGATTCTATTAAATCATTCACTATGAAGAGATAGCAGACCTCATGTGTGTCTCCAGCGTTATTGCCCTGTCACCAGCTGGCTCAAATATTTGAATAGTAGACTTGAGATGCGCGGGAACACTAGCGTTAGTGATCAATTTTCATAACGGCAAGGATAGTTGTGTGAGTGCGCCACACCAGATTTTTTGTGTATGGGAATATGGGCTTAAAAGTAGCCTACACACGGCCATTTTTTGACCTAATTTGAATTGTGAGGCATGATTTTGAACCGCCTTGACAAGCCAAGAAGAGTGAAGTGTAGTACGATGAGATCCGAGCTTTTTGTCAGAAGATATAAGTGTTTGCGCGCCTCTCCACTAGGAAATACTGAAATAAAGTGCATATAACGGGTGATTCTCATAGAACATAATCTCATGAACTTATATCATTGTGCAAAATATTACTGTGAGGACAATATAGATGGTGATGATGTTACATAAATAAAACATATTTGAAACTACGATCAGACTACTTTATATGTATATATAATTGTTTTCAGAGTACTTTTACTTTCCTTGCCCTATTACCATAGGTAAGGAAAGTATTGCTTTCCGAAAAAAATTAAGGTACCCCAATTTCTAAATTTCTATACGTTTCAAGGTCCCCTGAGTCCAAAAAACTGGTTTTTGGGTATTGGTCTGTATGTGTGTGTGTGTGTATGAGTGTATGTGCGTCTGTGTACACGATATCTCATCTCCCAATTAACGGAATGACTTGAAATTTGGAACTTAAGGTCCTTTCACTGAATACAACTGAACACTATAAGGATCCGACACGAACAATTTCGATCAAATGCAATTCAAGATGGCGGCCAAAATGGCGAAAATGTTCTCAAAAACAGGGCTTTTCGTGATTTTCTCGGAAACGGCTCCAACGATTTTGATCAAATTCATACCTAAAATAGTCATCGATAAGCTGCCACAAGTCCCATATCTGTAAAAATTTCAGGAGCTCCGCCCCATCAATGCAGATAGATTCACAATTATCAGGCTTCAGATACAATTATAACAAAAAATCAAGTGGAGTAGATTGAGCATGAAAATCTCTACAATTAATGTTCAGTAGCATTTTCACCTAAAATTGAAAATAAGCTTAAAATTCGAGAAAATGTGATTATTCAATTGCAAATTATTGTTGATTCTATTAAATCATTCACTATGAAGAGATAGCAGACCTCATGTGTGTCTCCAGCGTTATTGCCCTGTCACCAGCTGGCTCAAATATTTGAATAGTAGACTTGAGATGCGCGGGAACACTAGCGTTAGTGATCAATTTTCATAACGGCAAGGATAGTTGTGTGAGTGCGCCACACCAGATTTTTTGTGTATGGGAATATGGGCTTAAAAGTAGCCTACACACGGCCATTTTTTGACCTAATTTGAATTGTGAGGCATGATTTTGAACCGCCTTGACAAGCCAAGAAGAGTGAAGTGTAGTACGATGAGATCCGAGCTTTTTGTCAAAAGATATAAGTGTTTGCGCGCCTCTCCACTAGGAAATACTGAAATAAAGTGCATATAACGGGTGATTCTCATAGAACATAATCTCATAAACTTATATCATTGAGCAAAATATTACTGTGAGGACAATATAGATGGTGATGATGTTACATAAATAAAACATAATTGAAACTACGATCAGACTACTTTATATGTATATATAATTGTTTTCAGAGTACTTTTACTTTCCTTGCCCTATTACCATAGTTAAGGAAAGTATTTCCTTTGTATAAATTGTGAAATTCAATGATTTTTTAAAAGTCGTCAAAACAACTGTTTTGAAACAGCAGTTTTTCCAACAGATGAAATATCTCGACTATGTGTTCTTTTTATAAACTGCTCTACCTAGTCTACCCACCTCATCACGAGAAGAAGGTTACAAAATCCATTTCTCAAGGATTGGGTGGACCCCCATTAGTTTCCCAGGAAAAAGACTCATGCCAGTTGATAGAGCTCATAAATAACTATACAGAGTATTAGGTATTGTAATAACCCCGTCAATGGGTCAGGCTTCAGAGGGTTAAGGATTCATAATGTTTAGAATTTCCGTCGAAAGGAGGACACAGTTTAGCAAGTCTAGCAAATAGTCTTTAATTATTACCTTTGTAGACAAACATGGTGCTTCTGAGGTACCTCGAGACGTGCGAGACGGGGAGCCAGGGTGTGGCCCGATGACCAGCGAGCGAAGAGGTGGATCTACTAAAGACGTGTCACTCTACTGGTTGCGGCGAGAGGAATGTCGCCAAAAGATTTACGCGAATAAAATGAAGGCAGATCCACCCACGCGACGTTACGCGGTGTTATCAATAATAACGCTCTCTCAAGAGAGAGAGGGTGAGGGCGTTCGCCTACTCACTACAGTATACAGGGTATATAAATAACTATCAGATTGCCATGGCAAAATTGTAACATGCTACAAATTTTCGGGTCTAAATTTATTGTCTAAATTCAATATTTTCTTACATAGATAACAAAAATAAAATCTTTGCCTGCTGGTGAAAGTTGCAGAACAGTAAAAGAAAAACATAATATTTCGAAATGAAGCAGAAAGTTGAAGTTAAATTTAACTAATAATTACAAAATTCTATAACAGCAGAATTATAAAAAATCAAACAAATATTGTGCAGAGAAAAGACTATAAAATGAAAATAAAATAATCTAAATTAAATTGCTATATTTAAAGTGAAGAAATATTCCCTCTTAATCCACTCATTGACGCTCTTTCCACTAATTTTGAAATCCAAGTCAAAAGGTATTGCATTGATCAGGTTACTGCTTGTGTAAATTAGCTGTCTTCTGATCAATGAAAGTTTAGTAGGATAAACTTGAAATTCCTCTGTTACACCCGGTCTAAATGATAAGTGTTCTTGATCAGCTTTGGGAAGATATTTTTATTTTTCATCAGGTATTTTATTAAGACTTTGACATATAGTTGTCTCACGGTAAAAACATCAAAATCCAGGAAAATTGGATTTGTTGAGTATAACCTTGGTTTATTCAAGATAGTTTTTATTATATTTTTTTGAATGATAAATAGATTTTCCATGTGTACATCATAAGCAGCACCCCATATTTCTAATCCATATTGTAAAACTGATTGAACTATGGCATGATAAACGGTTTTTAAGTTATTTATATTCAATATTTTGTTCAATTTATAGAATTTATAAGAAATGTAGTTTAGTTTTTTACACAGAAAAGATATATGAGATTGCCATTTAAAGTTCTCATCAATTATTACTCCAAGATATTTAGTGTTATTTACTTTCTCTATTTCTGGGCAGTTACATATTGAATGATTTGTGCAAAGTGAATGCAGTTTCAGCTTGAAACGATTTTCTGGTTGACCAGTTGAATTTAGTAAAAATGTTATATATTTTTCCTCCACCTACTGTCTAAAGTACTAACTTTACCCCCTGAAACATAATACTAAAGTGTCACTTTTTCGCTCTCGGTGGTAAAAAACAGAAAAACTCCCTAGGGAGGAAAAGTGACTCCATTTAAATAACATGGGAAGCATCTCTATTTTAAAAACTTACATGGTAACAGGTTAAAAGGTCTAAGCTCAGATGAGAAAGCATAATAGAGGTGTCTGTCATTGAGTCAACTGAATTCAATACCACAACCAGAAATTTGATCAACTCATGAAATATTATGTTTGTATGATATTATATCCTTAATATTAGTAGATGATAAAAATTTATACAATTTTTAAAATATTTTATTCTATTCAAAATACCAGCCAACAAATATTTTTGATCTGCTATTCAAATCTGAACCGCGTGATCTGGAGTCAGCCATTTTTGGTAGCTGCCCAGCTGATATAATTGTTACAACTTTTGCCGATAGATAGCGCAATCGGCAGTGCCAATCAGACGACCGGTTTTTAGGTTTTAGACTTTAGGTTATGCTGTTAGGAAACATTGTCACCAATACGTAAGTTATTAGAATGAATTTATTTGCAGTTTCTATAAAAAAATGTAGATGGAGGAAAATTGTTGCTTCGCCTCAGGCTTCAAACTTTTTCCCACAGGGAGAAAAAGTCGTACTTTTCACTCTGGATATACAAATAACTATTTCGCCACACTGCACAGAAAGCAGCTGTTTCCCAGTCCCTACTTAGATCTGAAAGACATTGTTTGCAGATGACTCTCGTCTGATGTCAGAACAGGTTTCTTCCGGCCTAGGCCGGAAAGAGTACCCTTTCCAGCCGCTAACATGGAACTAAGAAAGGTGATCAAAAAACTTTTCATTATTTGTGTTCATTATTCAATAATTAGAACATTTATAATAATATCATCTTATTGTCATTTGAAAGAATAAAAAAGTATAAACTCAATCTCCCACATAATTGAACATCATATTTAGGGTTATTTAGACAAATCAGAATAAAAAATAAAAATACTTGGACAATTTCCTGATATTCAGATTACCTCAGATTTGCCAGAGCTCTCACCTTCCACTTCTGCTTTCGGAAGTGCTTGGTAAACAACTATTCTCATAGATATATATTGTTTATTTTTGTGTGTAGTGGAAAATAGCATTTGCACCAAGGGCAAAAATGTTTTTTTGCCCCACTTGGATGTATTGAGCTGGTTTTTGTGCGTCATATGGAGGCCGAAAGTGATTGTTTTCTGACCAGGCAGGTAAAAACAGGCTGGTTTTCTGAACAGCCCTAGGGCTGTAAAATAACCTTGAAGTCAGCTGATTCTGATTTGATGTGAACGTGTTTACAAAATAGTTTATGAAACGGAATCAGTTTATGCTTCTAGAATTGAATAAAGTATTTTGCAATAAGATACTATCATTTTATTTGGATGAATGAAATACAAGTGAGATATTATAAACTATTCAAATTCAATTTTCAGAATATAATAGAATCTAACCTCAAACCTTATAGTACTGCATTTATCACGAAACCTGGTGGATGAAGGGAATCAGTTTATGCTTCTATAATTGAATAAAGTATTCTGCAATAATATACTATCATTTTATTTGGATGAATGAAATATAGATAAGATGTATATTAACTATTCAAATTCAATTTTCAGAGTAGGATAGAACTTCTTACCTAACTTCAGTTGAGATTCAGATTGGCGAAATTTCAAGTGTGCTAAAACAGCTGATCAAAAACTTTTCATTATTTGTGTTCATTATTCAACAATTAAAACATTGATAATAATATAATCTTATTGTCATTTGAAAAAAAAATCAAGCTCCCACATAATCTTTCATTTTGAACATAATTGAACATAATCTTTTAGGTTATTTAGACAAATCAGAATAAAAAATAAAAATACTTGGACAATTTTCTGATATTCAGATTTGCTAGAGCTATGACCTTCCACTTATGCTTTCGGAAGTGTTTAGTAAAATATTATTCTCATATATGTATATTGTTTATTTTTTTGTATGGCGAAAAATAGCGTTTGCACCACAGGAAAAAATGTTTTTCCGGCTCTCAATCTTTTCTAGTCCGAGGCCGTTCTAGTCCTCGGCCTACGGCCTTGGACTTGGAAACCGATTTCGAGCCAGAAAAATCTCATTTTCTGCTCTAGGTGCGAAATATACTATTGTTTTGTTTACATTCAAACTCATGGTACTCATGTCAAGCCATCTTTTGACTGTCAATATATCTTTTTCTGCATTGCTGAAAAAACTCCTCCAATCAGCACTGGTTAAGACTATTGCTGTATCATCTGCAAATGACACAATCTTGCCATTTTTCAATTTTAATTTTAAAAGATCATTTACATGGATAAGGGATAAAACAGGTGATAAAACAGTAACTTGTGGTAAACCATAGCTATAATTAACCGATTGACTTGAAATTTTAAACTTGAGGTCTTTATACCATGAAGATCCGACAATAAGAGATTCAATAGAATTCACTTCAAGATGGCGAAAAAAATGGCAGATAATTACTAAAAAACCACGGTTTCACGGTTTTCTCGAAATTTTCTTCAAATTTAAACCATGGATAGCCAATTATTATCCCTATCAACTGACATGAGTCTCATTTCTGGGAAAATTTTAGGAGCTCCATAATATTCTTGAGAAAAATGGCGGATAATCACTAAAAAACCATGTTTTTCACGGTTTTCTCGAATACGGCTACAATGATTTTCTTCAAATTTGAACCATGGATAGCTATTCATAAGCCCTATCAACTGGTATGAGTCTCATTCCTGGGAAAATTTCTGTAGCTCCATAATATTCTTGAGAAAAATGGCGGATAATTTATACCATTCATAAGCTCTATCGACTGACATGAGTCTCATTTCTGGGAAAATTGCAGGAGCTCCGTAATACTCTTGAGAAAACTGGCGGATAATAACTAAAAAACCATGTTTCTCACGGTTTTCTCAAAAACGGCTACAATGATTTTCTTCAAATTTGTATCATGGATAGCTATTCATAAGCCCTATCAACTGGCATGAGTCTCATTCCTGGGAAAATTTCTGGAGCTCCGTAATATTCTTGAGAAAAATGGCGGATAATGACTAAAAAGCCATGTTTTTCACGGTTTTCTCGAAAACGGCTCTAACGATTCTCTTCAAATTTATCGTTGCCCTATCAACTGACATGAGTCTCATTTCTGAGAAAATTGCAGGAGCTCCGTAATATTCTTGAGAAAAATGTCAGTTACTAAAAAACCATGTTTTTCACAATTTTTTCAAATCCATACCCTGTATCTATCCTGGTTCTATCAACTGACATGAGTCTTTTTCCTGGGGTACTAATGTGGAGTCAACCCAATCCTTTAGAAATGGACTTTGTAACCTCCTTCTCGTGCATGAGGCAGGTAGGTACACGGTTTTTACTTTTTCTTCTTCCATATACCGTGGGTAGGTAGAGCAGTTTATAAAAAGAACACAGTCATAGTCAAGATATTTCATTTGTAGAACAGCTAATTTGACGAATTTCAAAAAAATCATCGAATTTCACAATTTACATAGAGGAAAAAGTACTCTGAAAACAATTGTATATACACATATACAGTATTCTGATCGTAGTTGCAAATATGTTGCCGTCAATCGCCATTATTTTATTCCCCTAAATTATTCTCGTTTGATAATGAGGCTTATAGTTCAATGATCAAGGAAAGTTGTGTGAGTGTACCACACCAGATTTTTACTTTCCTTGCCCTTCTACCTATTGCTTTCCAAAAAAAATTAAGGTACACCAATTTCAAGTTTTCTATACGTTTCAAGGTCCCCTGAGTCCAAGAAAATGATTTTTGGGTGTTGGTCTGTGTGTGTGTATGTGTGTATGTGTGTGTGTGTGTGTGTGTGTGTATGTGTGTGTGTGTGTGTGTGTGTGTGGTGTGTGTGTGTGTGTGTGGTGTGTGTGTGTGTGTGTGTGTGTGTGTGTGTGTGTGTGTGTGTGTGTGTGTGTGTGTGTGTGTGTGTGTGTGTGTGGTGTGTGTGTGTGTGTGTGTGTGTGTGGTGTGTGTGTGTGTGTGTGTGTGTTGTGTGTGTGTGTGTTGTGTGTGTGTGTGTGTGTGTGTATGTGTGTATGTCTGTGAACATGATAACTCTATTTCTAATTAACCGATTGACTTGAAATTGTAAACTTAAGGTCCTTATACCATGAGAATCCGACAATAAGAAATTCAATTCAAGATGGCGGAAAAAATGGCGGATTATTAATAAAAACCATGTTTTTCACGATTTTCTCAAAAACGGCTCTAACGATTCTCTTCAAATCTATACAATAGATAGCTATTCAAAAGCCCTTTTAACTGACATGAGTCTCATTTCTGGGAAAATTGCAGGAGCTCCGTAATATTCTTGAGAAAAATGGCGCATAGCTACTAAAAAACCATGTTTTTCACGATTTTCTCAAAAATGACTAGATAGATTTATTTCAAATTCATACCCTCTATACTTATTAATCAGAAATAGAAAGAAAAATAAAAATCTTAGTACCCTTTTTGAAATATTTAATCACAACATGTTTATCAGCTCTATCAACTGGCATGAGTCTTTTTTCTGGGAAACTAATGGGGTCCACCCCATCTTTGAGAAATGGACTTTGTAAACTCCTCGTGCATGAGGTAGGTAGGTAGAGCAGTTTATAAAAAAAGAACACATAGTCGAGATATTTCATCTGTAGAACAGCTGTTTTGACAACTTTTAAAAAATCATCGTATTTCACAATTTACACTATTAGGATACCCTATCCCACCCTCTAGGTTTCCTAATAATTACGAAGTATTGCTACGACGCGGACTAGCTACAGCCGGGTATGGGTCGGGGTCAGTGACTGTACTGACTGGTGGAGATACCGGACCTTCACTTCTCCCCCTATCCTGATTCTTTACCCTCTGCTTCTTTCGCAAGATTTTTAATTTCAGGGGAAGAGTGTTTGTCCGTGCTGTGGTGTTGCTGGCCGATTCGGCCCTCGGCTTTTGGAATACAGGGTGGGTGCTAAAAGAGATTGAGATAACCCTATACAAGGAGACGGATCTGACTATCAAATCCCTACCAATAATTCTATTTATAAAGGTAGTTCGCAATCTGAACCAACTGCGAATTGACGGCGAGCAAGCTGAACCTGCAAGCCCGGAAAGAGGTTTTTCTATGGGGTTTAAGGTGAGGGCTACGGAGTAACGGTATGGCGGAACTATGGAGTTGTTAGTGGTATTTAAGATATTGTCAAATAGGGCACGGTATAGGGTGTAAGCTATAGAGAATAGGGTACAGGGTATGAGGTATAGGGTATAGGTTATACGGTACAGAGAATCAATAATAAGATTATCATTTTCTACAGCAAATAAATATCTGCTCAATAATCCGCAATCTGAGAATTGCGCTCTAGCTCTCAGCAAGCTGAACCTGCTAGCTAAACATGGTATATCTATTTCAATTATATGGTAATTAAATTTTAGAGTATAAGGTTTTAGGTGTAGGATTTCTGAATCGCGAGCCTGCAGCTGCGAAAGGATTTTCAGCAATTCTGAAACTGCTAAACAGGATTTCCACGCTAATCTGGTGACTGCGCGCCGGTTATTAAGGGCTAATCTGTGACTGCCCTTAAGGGTATGGGAATCACTCTCAATCGTCCGAAACGCTTTTAAATTAATAGTCAGTATGTCGACTATTATGAGAGGATAGGAAAGATTTTTCACAGACACAGTCTGTAGAATAATATCGGGAAGACAACAGTCTGTCATTGTCAGGGTAGGAAAGGATTTTTCCAGGATTTTCCACAAGGAAAATATCGAGTCAGAGACTCCTAATTCAGGAAAAGATTTCAATGGGCTTTTCCAAGTAATTGCCAGTCTGAGGACTACCACAAAATCGATCTCTAATTTGCAACTGAGATCACGGGAAAATTCGTGAATTTTCCACAGGGAAAACCAGCAAATAATATTTGCTATTAAAGAAGACAGGTTTCTAAGAGTTTTAGAAAGGATTCGTGGGTCTGAAAACCCGCGACTAGGACAATCTTGAATCTGGAACTGAGATCAGGAAGGATTCTGGAACAGGAAGAATTAAGAGAGAGAAAGAGAAAGGACGTCGCAGTCTGAATGACTTCGACAAGGAAGTCCTCAAGCTGAACCTGAGCGCTAGAAGGATTTTAGAATAGGGAAAGTTAAGAGAAAGAAAGAGAAAGGATGCCGCAGTCTAGAAACTTCGGCGAGGAAGTCCTCAAGCTGTACCTAAAAGCTAGAAGGATTTTAGTATAGGGAAAGTTGAGAGAAAGGAAGATAAAGGAAGTCGCAGTCTACCAACTCCGACAAGGACGAACTCAAGCTGCACCTGAGTTCTCTAGGAAATGATTGGAATTTTCCTACTAGGAATTACAGCAAGTCAGAAACTGCTAAGCAAAGTTAAAATACAGGGCCACTCTATAGTATGAAAACTAAGCAAGGAAAATTTACTCAAAATGATAATCATTTCTCTGCAAGGACAATAGTTAATCGAGAAAACTATTCTCAAAAAGGACAGGGATTTCCCCACAAGAATAAAAATTAATTGAGAAAAACTATCCTTAAAAAGGACAGGGATTTCCCTACAAGAATAAAAATTCAATTGAGAAAAATTACTCTTTAAATTGAAGGTCACCTTACTACTTACTTACTTACTCCTCGGCTCTACAACCCATTGAGGGTCTTGGCATCCCGCAATATGCCTCTCCATTCGTCCCGATTTTGAGCTTTCCTTCTCCATCCTCTGATACCCATCTGCCTCAAGTCATTCTCCACGTCGTCAATCCAACGCATTCTTGGTCTGCCCCTCAGTCTTCTTCCTCCAGGATTCATTCTGTGGACTTTCTTTGCGCTCCTTGAGTCATCCATGCGCTCCACATGTCCTAACCAACCTAGACGTCTCATTTTTATTTCAACTACAATGTCTGGGTTGTTGTAGAGCTCTCGCAACTCTTGGTTAGTGCGGATCCTCCACTCTCCATCACTATAGGTGGGTCCGTAGATTTTTAGGAGGATCTTTCTTTCCCAGACATTGAGTATGGTCTCGTCCCTCTGAGTAAGTACCCAGGTTTCTGCACCATATAGTAAGGCTGGTCTTATGACAGTGTTGTAAACTTGCACTTTTAGCCTTCTTGAGATAAGTCGGGAATTGATAAAAGTTTTTAAAGCATAATAACATCTATTCCCAGCTGATACTTTAGCTTTGATATCTATTGGGACTTCGTTTTTTTATGTTATCACAGCTCCCAGATATTTGAATTCCTCAACCTTCTCAAAACTTCTGTCTCCACACAAAACGTCTTTCATTCCCTTGGGTATTTTTTTCTACTATTGTGCATATATTTTGTCTTATTAGTATTAATTTTGAAACCTGTTTGCTCAGATCCAGTCTTAAGTTTATCAAATCCTTCCAGTAGGGCTCTTTTATTTCTTGCTAGTAGGACCACATCATCTGTGTATGCCATGTATTGTAGAGTCCTATCCATGATGGTTCCATTTGGGTTAACTGTCAAACTCCGTATAACCTTTTCCAAACTAATATTGAATAGCATGGCCGATAATACATTTCCTTGTCTAAGTCCATTACTTGCCAAGAAACTGTTGGACAGGCTTCCCTGGATCTTCACTCGGTACTTTGTACCTTTCAAAGTCATTCTCACTAATCTTGTAAGTTTGCCAGGTATACCGAATTCAATCATACTTGCTAACAGACTATTCCTTTTCACACTATCAAATGCTTGCTTATAATCTATGTATAATTGGTGCAAATCAATATTATACTCATAGCATTTTTCCAAAATTGTACGGATAGTGAATATATGATCTGTGCATGATCGGTTTGGTCTAAATTCAGCTTGGTAGTCCCCTAAAATTTCTTCCACATAAGGCATCAACCTTCTACCTATTATCTTGGTTAGGACTTTATAAGCAATATTCAATAAGGAGATACCTCTATAGTTTGAGCAGTCAGTCTTGCTTCCTTTCTTATGGATCGGGCAGATTACCGCCATCCGCCAATCTTCAGGCATTTCTTCTTCTCTCCAAATTTGAACAATTAAACTATGTAAAGCTTTGAGGAGGGGTGGACCACCGGCCTTTATCATTTCTGCCGTTATTTTATCTTCCCCTGGGGCCTTATTATTTTTCAGTGATTCAATGGCTTCCTCTACTTCACGTATCTGAGGGTCTTCAATGAATGGTTCTGGACCTATTTGATTGTATTCCAGTTGTAGATCCTCCTCAGCTATTCCTCCAAGCAATTCATTGAAATATTCTCTCCACCGCTCAATGACTTGCTCTTCCCCTCCTACAAAATTGCCATCACTATCTGTACAAAAATTTGTTCGTGGTTGGAATCCAGCCTTTCCTTCTCGTATTCTCATATACATTTTTCTCACATTCTTTGCCTCAGCAAACGCCATTATCTCTTCCAACTTACTTCTTTCAAAATCTCTTTTCTTTTTCCGGCAGAGCTGTCTGGCATACACTCTTTTTTCTTGGAATAGGTTTGTTGTTGCTCTTGTTTTTTTGTTCAGCATGTTCATTCTTGCTCGGTTTCTGTCTTCTAGGGCTTGCAAGCATTCCTCATCCATCCATGTGTTTCTAGTTTCTCTTTTCTTATATCCAATGGTCTCCTGGGCGGTCTTCACAATATTTCTCTAATGCCTCTCCAAATTTCTTCCACTGATGCGTTTTCTGTATTCAGAGGTTCCCTCAGTCGTTCTTCCAGATTTTGCTGATAACTTCTCTTTATATTCTGGTTTTTCATCAGCTTCTCACAGTCAAACCTCAGCTGTTTTTCACCCTTGGTCAATCCAGCATTATTAATTCTTTGCCTATATCTTAATCTGATCATGAAGTGATCTGTGTCACAGTCAGCCCCACAAAGACTTCTCACATCCAGGATATCAGAGCCATGGCGCCTGTCTATCATAACATGATCTATCTGGTTCTTTGTTGTACCATCTGGTGATGCCCAAGTCATTTTGTGGATGTCTTTATGTTTAATATATGTACTACTGATAGTCATGTTATTACCGCCTACAAAGTCGATCATTCTTAGGCCATTTTCATTGCTCTCATCGTGTAGGCTGTAAGGACCAATAGTTGGTCTGTGGCAAGCTTCTTCCCCAAGTTTGGCATTGAAATCGCCCAGTATCAGTTTCACGTCATGCTCAGGAGTATTCTTATATACATTTCCAAGCCTCTCATAGAACTGATACCTAATATGTTTGTCAGATTCATTTGTGGGTTGTCACGATGTATATCATAACTAAAGAAGGGGATTGAGTTTAGGGCTTATTATAAGACACTCGGTTATCTCTGATGGAATCACAGAGGTCAACGAGCAAGCCAGCCACTGGGCTACCACTCAGCGGTGATGCGCATCCCTACCCCCCCTCCATCCCGGTCACTGAGGGAGGCTCGTAAAAGGCTGGTAGGCAGTCAGTCTAGTTCGGAAGTCCAGTGCGAGCGGTCGACAGAGAGAGTGAAGGAAGCAGCGCGCAGCTAGCAACATAGTACATCTCGTGCTTTGAGTGTACTCCGAATCCTTCGACAACCGGGAGTTGTGTCTGAGGTTAAAGGTGGTTAATCTCAGACACTGGAAGCTCCGCAGTTCAACACACACTTGGACGAGTGTTGTTCGACTTTTTCAATGAGTTTGGGCATCAACCTGCCTGTTACAACCAGCAGCGACACGTCAGGTTTTGGTTAAAACCTGACTACGTCATGGTACATCATCGCCGGAACCTCGAAACACGAGAGGACCTCGAGAAAGGCTGGGAGAAGCCTTTCCGACAATCCCGACTTTGATCCAGACCCCAGGAAGACACCCGGTGCCCGAGGACTTGGACTTAGTGCTCAGGAGAGAAGTCCAGTGCGTGGGCTCCCACAGCTTGCTGATTCATTCCGGAATTGCAAGAGGACCTCGAGAAAGGCTAGGGAAGGCCTTTGCAAGAACTCCGAGATCGATCCGGGCCCCAGGAAGACACCCGGTGCCCGAGGACTTGGACTTAGTGCTCAGAAGAGAAGTCCGGTGCGCGGGCTCACGCAGCTTGCTGATTCACTCCGGAATCGCAAGAAGACCTCGAGAAAGGCTCGGGAAGGCCTTTGCGAGAACTCCGAGATCGATCCGGGCCCCAGGAAGACACCCGTGCCCGAGGACTTGGACTTAGTGCTCAGGAGAGAAGTCTGGTGCGCGGGCTCCCGCAGCCTGCCGATTCAATCCGGAATCGCAAAGGACCTCGAGAAAGGCTAGGGAAAGCCTTTGCGAGAGCTCCGAGACCGATCCGGACCCCAGGAGGACACCTGGTGCCCAAGGACTTAGACTCGGCATTCGCAAGAGAAGTCCAGTGAACGGGCCCCCGCAACGTGTCGATTCCATCCGGAATCGAAAGAGGACCTCAAAAAAGGCTAGGGAAAGCCTTTGCGAGAACTCCGAGACCGATCCGGACCCCAGGAAGACACCCGTGCCCGAGGATTAGGACTTAGAGAAGTCCGATGCGCGGGCTCCTGCAGCTTGCTGATACAATCTGGAATTGCAAGAGGACCTCGAGAGAGGATAGGGAAAACCTTTGCGAGAACCCAGAGTTCAATCCGGAGCCCCGGAAAACACCCGGCTCCCGAGAATAGGGACCCGGTGACTGACTCCAGTTTATAGATTCAAGACACACAAGAGGACACATTGTGGCAATCGGGAACGTTATTCCCGTCACAGAGACCTCCTTCACTGCGGACACCGCAGCGATCCTACTCCTCTCACTCCACGACCAACCCTGTTTGGCAGTGCGAAAGCACGGCCCCTCTTACCTAAAAGAGGGAAACATTCCTCTAAAGTACTCAAGGCCCTGTTTCAACCCCCGACTCAAACGAGGGTGGTTGACGGACACCCCACCAAGACTCCTGTCCCCTGCTGCGGCCCACCCCAGACGCTGACTGAGTCTAGTCGGCCCAGAGCGACACTGGAAGTTCTAGTAGAAGAAGGTGTGGGCAAAAATCTACTCAGAGGGTGCATGAACACATATTAAACTGATGTTGAAGAATTTTTCCTTGATTCTCATTGGGCACATTCTTTCATCTATTGCTTCAAACCCTATAATTCTGTCTTTATAGCATCTGTGCACAACAAACCCTGTTCCAAATGTGTTTTGTTCATGTCCACTGTAGAGAATAGTGTGGCCTCCTAGGTCCATGACTCCTTCTCCTTCCCATCTTATTTCTTGAAGGGCCACAATTCCTACTTTATATTTTTTCAGCTCCTGTCTCAGTCTCATAGTGCTACCAGCTCTGTTTAGACTAGTAACATTCCAGGAGGCAATCAACAAATCTCGTCCTTTTTCCTTTCTCTTTGCACCTATCCGTTTTCTCATCAAGTTTTTGCTGCATTCCAAGTCAATCCGAGTGTTCCTGTCCGTTTCTGAGGCTATATTAGTGGGTTTCGTAGCATAGGTTTTTTTCCGGGGTAGGGTTGTTGGCCCTATGCCCAACCCCCAACCTGGAGGACCAGTCCAGTTTTTGTTTCACGGTGGCTATTTAATTTCACCACTACCCCCCGGCGCTGCTGGCTGCAGGGCCGGTGAGCTTTCCCCAATTCCAATGGGGACGCACCCGATGGAGTTAACTGGCAATTCCCCACATGGGCCACCTTACTACAGAGAAGGAAAAATATACGGACTACCAGTCCTGATATACAATTACCTGAATCGACGTGGATACTGATATGGAGAATTGCGAACCGATTCCCACTTCCCATATTAAACTTAAACGTCCTGAAGCGACAGAGTCGAGACTTATAAATTAAGTACTCAAAAATAATCCGCTATAAGAGCCTAGTTAAATTTCCCACTCAACTATTTGTAGTACCTACAAACTTAAGATCCCTTACAGGTTTCAAAACCAAGGATAACTTGTTCACCCCTAGTGATACGAATTCAGGGAAAATAGCCGACAAGAAAAAAAATCCCCCAAGAAGCTCTATCTTCGAGTTGTCTGGAACTCGTCCTACAGTACTCCATATTAACATACCAAAAACAGAATAATTCCCCTAGAAATAACTAGTACCAGGAATGTTGTAAGGAGAGGAGATTCGCGACCCGTTCACATGCTCAACCACCAAACAACTGACTCTCTCCCAGGTCACTTTGAAGCAGTACCAGGTCGCTGAAAATTAGGAGGCCGGGGGAAAAGAGATTGCCGACCAATGGGAGTCTCAAGAGTCAATCACGCCACTGGTCATGTGACAGGGTTTGACTCAGCTGCTCCTGATGTTAAGGGTGCAACTAATGATGACGATGCTACTAATTACTGTAATATATTAGGCCGATAAACAATATTTCTCACCAGAAATTACAAGAAGAACGATACCAACTCAACTCGGTAGTTGCCTATCGCTTTGATGATACGGCTACTGCTGCTGCAATACTAGATACAAGAACGCGCAGACTAGTAAACAAGATCTGGAAATTTATGGTTATGATGAATCTGTTGCTGATGATCTATAGGGGTTGACGGCGATGGTGATGATGTACATACACAACTACAATTCCAACAAAATATATCTGGAAGCCGACCCTATTCTTATTCTAAAATTCAATAAACTTTATACTGGACGACGGTTCTCCATCCGTCACGAAAATTCACTTTGTGACAACACAAAGGAAAAGTACTCTGAAAAAAATTATATATACACATATACAGTAGTCTGATCGTAGTTTCAAATATGTTCCCACCAATCGTCATTACGTTATTCCCCTAAATTATTCTCGTTCAAGAACAAGGCTTACAGTTCACTGAGCAAGGAAAGTTGTGTGAGTGTACAACACCAGGTTCTTCAATTTTAATTTTAAAATATCATTTTCATAGATAAGGAATAAAACAGGTGATAAAACAGTACCTTGTGGTAAACCATAGCTCTAGTTAACTGATTGACTTGAAATTTTAAACTTAAGGGCTTTATACTATGAGGATCCGACAATAAGAAATTCATTAATTCAAGATGGCGGAAAAAATGGCGGATAATTACTAAGAAACCATGTATTCCACAATTTTCTCGAAAACAGCTCCAACAATTTCCTTCAAATTTATACCATGGATAGCCAATAATTATCCCTATCAACTGACATGAGTCTCATTTCTGGGAAAATTGCAGGAGCTCCGTAATATTCTTGAGAAAAATGGCGGATAATCACTAAAAAACCATGTTTTTCACGGTTTTCTCGAAAACGGCTCTAACAATTTACTTCAAATTTATACCATTCATAATCTCTATTGACTGACATGAGTCTCATTTCTGGAAAAATTGCAGGAGCTCCGTAATATTCTTGAGAAAACTGGCAGATAATAACTAAAGAACCATGTTTTTCACAATTTTCTCAAAAATGACTTGACCGATTTTTTCAAATTCATACCCTGTTTAGTTATTTATCAGCTCGTTCAACTGGCATGAGTCTTCTTTCTTGGAAACTAATGGGGGGTCCACCCCATCCTTGAGAAATGGACTTTGTAACCTCCTCCTCGTGCATGAGGTAGGTAGGTAGAGCAGTCCATAAAAAGAACACATAGTCGAGATATTTCATCTGTAGAACAGCTGTTTTGACGACTTTTAAAAAATATCATCGAATTTCAAAGTTTACACAATGGAAAAGTAGTTTACAAAGGAAAAGTACAGTAGTCTGATCGTAGTTTCAAATATGTTGCTGCCAATCGTCATTATGTTATTTCCCTTAATTATTCTACTTTGAGAATGGGGCTTACAGTTCAATGAGCATGGAAAGTTGTGTGAGTGCGCCACACCAGATTTTTTAATTGCGCATCGATGTATATACAAGGTTTTTGGAAACTTTGCATTTCAAGGATAATATAAAAGGGAAAAGGAGCCTCCTTCATACGCCAATATTAGAGTAAAAATCAGACTATAGAATATTATTCATCATAAATCAGCTGACAAGTGATTACACAGATGTGTGAAGAAGCCAGTCTATTGCTGTATTTCCAAAAGGTCTATAGTTTCAATCAGGTACTTGTGGATGAGAACACTGCGTGAGGTCTACTGTTCACAGAACTACTAGTTATTATGATATAATAGAAACCATTACAGCACGATAGGAACCAGCAGTTTTTTTTAGCTCCAGCAATAGACTAGTAGTTCTGTGAACAATAGACCTCCCGTAGTATTTTCATACACAAGTACCTGATTGAAACTATAGACCTTATGGAAATACAGCAATAGACTGGCTTCCCCACACATCTGTGTAATCACTTGTCAGCTGATTTATGATGAATAATTCTATAGTCTGATTTTTAATCTAATATTGGCGAATGAAGGAGGCTCATTTTTCCTTTTATATTATCCTTGAAATGCAAAATTTCCAAAAACCTTGTACAGTATTGTCAGGATACAAAGCCTATGCCAGCATATTTTCTAAAATTAATGTATAATTGAGGCATAAATCAAATGTACTCACGTCAAATTATGTAAAACTCATTTAATTATAGTTTTATTAAATTCTTACAGTATTATTTCGTATAATTTACCAATTTATTGTCAGAGTCATTCGTCAACTGCCTACCAATGTTTACTACCTTATTTTCAATAATTAGGTTAGAGTGAATTGCGCCAAAATTGATGACAAGCCTTATCTGTCAGCTGTTGATACTGCCGGCTACTGTGCTACTGTGATATCTCTATATTGTCTGTTTTCATTTTAAAACTAACTCAAGCTTGTTCATTTCTGCAACCCCTGTTTATTTTCTGTTTATCTGCTTTAATTTTATAGTCTTCCCGTTTAACGTAATTTTTTGTCATTTTCTGTGTTTTTCGAACCTCTGTGTCTAATTTAAATATTAAAACCGCGTGGAAAAATTCCCATTGGTGGACTTTTTCTTATTGGGCACAGGATTGGTTCTTGCCCAAATCACGTGGTTCTTCTTCTCAGAAGAAGACCAGGTGATTTCCTCTTTTTGGGAAGAAGAGACACTTGCCTTCTGAGAATCGAATTATCAGGACCCGTTTAATTTGTCCTATTAAAATTAATGTTTAAATGGCTTCTCTTCTTGTTAAATGTAATATATCCAGTGTGTTAAATGTGTAGCTCCTCTGTAGTCTTGTGCTCTTAAATTAAATTGGAAGGCAAGTTCAATTTGTATAAGCTTATTCCTGAGGAAGAATTGTGAAACTAAATCCTGGGTGTCGCCATTCCACGCCAGATCTTCAAGTGAAATAAAATTATTAAGTGAATTGGGGCCCCACGATCGAGTTGGTGAGCGAAAAATACTTATTCTATCCAATCAGTGAATTGAGAAAGCTACAATTTTCTATCAATTAATTATTGTGAAAGAGTGCAGGACTATATCCTCCTATAATACCGTGTAACCCCTATTAAAATCCTAATTGCACTATATTACCAAGAACATTCATATTATTATCTCATATCAAGAACATTTATTACCAAATTTTGAAAACTCTATTATTCCAATTTGTCAATTATTTAATTAATTATTATTATTTGATTCTTAACGATTATAATTCATCAATAAATTTGCATAATTGTTAACCAGTTTCAGTAATTTCTCTAATTAGATCCTGCTCAGTTCGGTCTATAATTACCATATTGGTTTTCCTCTGTAGGAATTATTTCAGGTATTGGAATATCAATATTGAATTTACTTGTTATTCATAAGAAATAAATTACATTCGCTGTGCTCGGGTTTGAATTGCCTGGAGATATTGGTAGGCTATCACACCTGATTCTCAGGCAGTTTATATCAGAGTACGGCGGAAATATTATTTCTTGTGGAATTGTAGGATATTCTGGACGGGTGTAGGCAGCTCTGCCGGCTGATTTTTTATCCGAATTACAGGTGTTAAGCGTCCAGAGAATCTTGCGAATCCACAAGATTGGCGCTCGAACTCAAGACGGTGAAGGAGAGGGAGCTTATTTCATCTTAATAATCATAAATTTATTTCAGAGATCGACTTATCTACGCTTGAGAGGGAGCAGAAATATAAATATTTCTTTTCAGTGGAGTCGTGGGTCGCCTAGCCATCAATACTCTGTTCAATATTGTTGTTCAATTTTATTTCTTAATAATTATTGATCGAATTGAGCAGGTATTTTTTGTTGCACTAATGGGGGCTACACGGTGTTACTCTGATGTATTAATCCCTGAAATGAACAAGCTTGAGGTAGTCGATTTATTTATTAATTTGTGATTGTTCATACACTGGATATTATTTTGATTGTGTTGAATTTTATGTTGATCATTACGGTATATTATATTGTAGAGTATTATTGTATTCTAAAACGTATTATTGTCGCGATTTTGCCTTGCTTTGAAGTTGTGGGAATTAGTCAGCGGTATTAATTCTTCAGAACTACAAGATAATTTGCACTGACCTGATTCTGTTATTCCAATTTGCGCGCACCACTATCATTCACTCACTATTTTTCACTTATTGGATTTCGTCTACACTTCACTTTTTGGGAGAATCATGGCAAACCCCGCCACGGAACTGGATGGGTCTACCACATTGTTTACACCGGCAGATCCTGTCTCACCCGAAGCTCCTCCAGAACCGGCAACCAGCGCGACTTCAGTTGACTTTGAGCGCGGCATTCGAGAGCGTTTGTCATCGACTCAGCTAGAGGAAAGTCAGCCAATACTTAATTCGGTGCAATCATCACCAATCGCCAACGTCGATCGGCGCGAGGTAGATCGTCAAACGTCTTCCAATGATGTCGTTGCTGCTGAGTTGGAGACCAAACAGCCGCAGGGGCTGCCATATCTACCACCTGGGACGATCGAAACCATACTTGAAGTTTTCAAGACCACTGCTGCTGGAATAGAAAAGAAATTAGAAGAAACCGGCAATAGATTGGACAAGAAAATAGAAGAAACAAGTAATAGTTTGGACAAGAAAATAGAAGAAACCAGTAATAGATTGGACAAGAAAGTGGAAGAAATGACCGCAAACTTTTTGCAACTCAAAAGTAACGTTGAGGATTTACATCGAAAAATGGATGAAAAACAAATTGAAGCTAAGAATTATACAAATGAACAAATACAAACGGTGAGAAGTGAATTTGGTGAAAGAATTCTAAACCAACACCGGGAAAATTCTGAAGCAAATGGTGAATTGGAGAGCAAGATTACCCAGGCCAATGCTAAGCTAGCTCAGAATGATGTGAGGTTAGGTGAATTGGAGGCTCAGCAAACAAATCACACGGCCCAAATAAACCAGCTGAGAGCAGATGTCACACAGAATTCAGCTGAAACTTTAAATCCCGAAGTAATTAAGGGATTGAAAACTCAGCTAGATCAAACTAAAGCCGAGTGTCTACAAATAAAGAATAGTTTGGCTAACGTTTCTGGTGGTAATAATCATAATACTGGACAAATCTTGTCATCTTTACCAATATTTGATGATACTGAGTGCACCATTCAACCACGGGCATTCATTCAGCATTTGCAGGCTATTGATTCCGTTACTACTATACCATGGATTACATGGAGAATGCATCTTTTACTATGTCTACAGAAAGAACCACTGATACACTTCAGAAGTCGCATTACTGAATTCAACTCGTTAAAGGATTTTATTGACAACTTCTTAGCTACTTTTTGGTCTCCTGCAAGACATAGAAATTTATTGTCTCACATCATTACATGCAGATATGACAAGCAGAATACGGGGCTGTCCATGAGTGCCTTTTCAGCCCACATTCGCTATTTGAACAATCTGATGGATAATCCAATCGAGAATGGTAATTTGTTCGAAATATTAATTGGGAAGTTACCTTATTCCATTCAGACGGAATTAAGCTCGCAAAGTTTTGAATCCTATGACAAGTTTGAGGCTTGTTTGAGTCGAGTACAGAGTGTAGACGATAAATTTGGTTCACAGAATTTCAAAACAAACCATCAGAAGGATGAGAGGTTAGGTGTTGTCGTGAATGAAGTTGAAACTCCTCATCGTAATTATAATCGAGGCAGTCAACCGAGTCGACCTCAAAATAATAGCCGTGGATTTGGAGATAATCATCGGAGAAATTATAATGAGGGAAGTTCATTTATTCCAAATAAATCAGTCGACTCAACTACAACTCCAGAACAAATCATAAACAGAAGCGATGACGTCACTCAACCGCAGCCATCTGTATCAACAACCAGTTCGTCGCCCAACCAACAATCCCAGTCCAACAAAAAGCAGTTCCATTCTAATAATCAGAAGGGAAATAATTCTCAGCGTCGTAATAACAATAATTGACAACCAGTTTCGACTGTCTCTGGCATCAATCATCATAAAAACGAGACAGTCAGAAAAAAAGTTATTCCGATCGTAGGAGTAACCGACCGTGAGGTGCTGCAGTCTGGCGGAAAAAATTCACACTGCTCCCAACCACGTGACAGCGGTAAAACCAGTCATGAAGAAGAGAAAAATCTGCCTGCTCGTATTGCGTCAGCTAGTAGTGACAGTTTGTGGGTTCTGCCCCACAAGGCTACTAGTAGTGATGGTTTGCGGGTTCTGCCTCACGAAGCTGATAGAGTTCCCCATCCAAGTGTTAATAACAGGAAGGCGAGACCTACTGAATTGGTCTTTACAAATGAATTCAAAAATAAAGACAACTCCAATTTAAATCCAATATCTTCACCCATTATTCTCGAAAGTTACACCATTTTCCGAGAGGATGTCATAGATGATTTGTTAGATGATGAAGCTCCACATCGGTCCAGCTGCTCCACATCGCACCAGCTGCTCCACGATGCTCCGGCTCCACATCGGTCCAGCTGCTTCACATCGCACCAGCTGCTCCACATCGCATCGTTGGATCTTCACATTATCATCACAGCACCCACAACTCAAAGCAAGTTGTTTATTTATTGTATTATATTGTTTATTATTGTAATATAAAGATTTGCTCACTGGCAAGTTAAGCCTACCCGCAATTACAACTAAATTTGAAATCAATTCTAAAATATAAAGTAAAGTTATTTTGAATTATCCAGACAAAAAAAAAAAAAAATTATATAAAATAATTTGGAAAAATTAGCTTATTAACTTACTCTAAAAAAAAAAAAAAAAAAAAAAAAAAAAAAAAAAAAATTGAAGATAAAATAGAAAAATAGTCTGCTGTGATATTTATTAATAATTTTAGGTGTAGGATATTTTTGTGATTGAAAATCAACCATTAAATGGTCTTCATTATTATTAGTATTGTTTGTTTGAAATATTATTGTTGTTATCATTTGTGCTGTTGCATTATACATGCACTATTAACTATTAATTATCATTTGGTGATAAAATTATCTTGAATATTATATTTGTAGCATGAAAGCTCACTATAGATTAGAATTCTTAATTTATATGTTATTATTGTTATTAACTTAATGAAATTATTGTAATCACATAAATGTGATTAGTATTTTGAAAAAAAAAATATGATGCATCAGAAATCTAAAACATGCATTCAGCAACTAATTTATAGGAAAATTTGAATATTATGTTACTTATTGTATTTTTGTATAGAAATGTTGAGAAATGAAGGGAATTTTGGAATCAAGCTTTAAAAATAAACAGGGTAGAAATTTTGATTGAACAAGTGGAGACTAGTTAATGTATTGAATCACAGAGAGATATTATCAATCTTTGTAAGCTGGCATACTTGATGAAACTTGGTATAGTTATATTTTAACAGACCTGCAATATTGGATTAAAATTGTTATTAATGTTAAATTGTAAATTTTTGATAAAAATTGTTAATTGTTGGCATGGCCCTTTGATATTGTTATTTTGGCATCTTCTATGCACTCTATGCAGGTCTATTTCACTCATGCACCTCTGCTCTTTATTCTGTGAGGAGTGATGGGGGGCTTGTGCACCCATCCTCTCACCGTAGGGATTTTTTGGATTCTGTGCATGTGGTATTATCCCACCTCTGTACTTCCTTGTAAGTCTGACTGGGCAAAAATCCCGGGACCTTAGTTTGTGGTTTCTGGCACCACTGCTGCGGCACAAAGCCATGCATATTTGTTGTAACATCATGCTTTTTTGTGCAGATTGTTGTTTGGCTGTGAATTTTTTGTGATAGACCCTAAGTCGTAGTTTTAAGTTAGCATATGTCATTGTACCCTTCTTGATTGAAATTAGAAAGCCTTTAATGGCCTAAAACCTTTCTAATTTGGGGGCTTTATGTCAGGATACAAAGCCTATGCCAGCATATTTTCTAAAATTAATGTATAATTGAGGCATAAATCAAATGTACTCACGTCAAATTATGTAAAACTCATTTAATTATAGTTTTATTAAATTCTTACAGTATTATTTCGTATAATTTACCAATTTATTGTCAGAGTCATTCGTCAACTGCCTACCAATGTTTACTACCTTATTTTCAATAATTAGGTTAGAGTGAATTGCGCCAAAATTGATGACAAGCCTTATCTGTCAGCTGTTGATACTGCCGGCTACTGTGATATCTCTATATTGTCTGTTTTCATTTTAAAACTAACTCAAGCTTGTTCATTTCTGCAACCCCTGTTTATTTTCTGTTTATCTGCTATAATTTTATAGTCTTCCCATTTAACGTAATTTTTTGTCATTTTCTGTGTTTTTCGAACCTCTGTGTCTAATTTAAATATTAAAACCGCGTGGAAAAATTCCCATTGGTGGACTTTTTCTTATTGGGCACAGGATTGGTTCTTGCCCAAATCACGTGGTTCTTCTTCTCAGAAGAAGACCAGGTGATTTCCTCTTTTTGGGAAGAAGAGACACTTGCCTTCTGAGAATCGAATTATCAGGACCCGTTTAATTTGTCCTATTAAAATTAATGTTTAAATGGCTTCTCTTCTTGTTAAATGTAATATATCCAGTGTGTTAAATGTGTAGCTCCTCTGTAGTCTTGTGCTCTTAAATTAAATTGGAAGGCAAGTTCAATTTGTATAAGCTTATTCCTGAGGAAGAATTGTGAAACTAAATCCTGGGTGTCGCCATTCCACGCCAGATCTTCAAGTGAAATAAAATTATTAAGTGAATTGGGGCCCCACGATCGAGTTGGTGAGCGAAAAATACTTATTCTATCCAATCAGTGAATTGAGAAAGCTACAATTTTCTATCAATTAATTATTGTGAAAGAGTGCAGGACTATATCCTCCTATAATACCATGTAACCCCTATTAAAATCTCAATTGCACTATATTACCAAGAACATTCATATTATTATCTCATATCAAGAACATTTATTACCAAATTTTGAAAACTCTATTATTCCAATTTGTCAATTATTTAATTAATTATTATTATTTGATTCTTAACGATTATAATTCATCAATAAATTTGCATAATTGTTAACCAGTTTCAGTAATTTCTCTAATTAGATCCTGCTCAGTTCGGTCTATAATTACCATATTGGTTTTCCTCTGTAGGAATTTATTTCAGGTATTGGAATATCAATATTGAATTTACTTGTTATTCATAAGAAATAAATTACATTCGCTGTGCTCGGGTTTGAATTGCCTGGAGATATTGGTAGGCTATCACACCTGATTCTCAGGCAGTTTATATCAGAGTACGGCGGAAATATTATTTCTTGTGGAATTGTAGGATATTCTGGACGGGTGTAGGCAGCTCTGCCGGCTGATTTTTTATCCGAATTACAGGTGTTAAGCATCCAGAGAATCTTGCGAATCCACAAGATTGGCGCTCGAACTCAAGACGGTGAAGGAGAGGGAGCTTATTTCATCTTAATAATCATAAATTTATTTCAGAGATCGACTTATCTACGCTTGAGAGGGAGCAGAAATATAAATATTTCTTTTCAGTGGAGTCGTGGGTCGCCTAGCCATCAATACTCTGTTCAATATTGTTGTTCAATTTTATTTCTTAATAATTATTGATCGAATTGAGCAGGTATTTTTTGTTGCACTAATGGGGGCTACACGGTGTTACTCTGATGTATTAATCCCTGAAATGAACAAGCTTGAGGTAGTCGATTTATTTATTAATTTGTGATTGTTCATACACTGGATATTATTTTGATTGTGTTGAATTTAATGTTGATCATTACGGTATATTATATTGTAGAGTATTATTGTATTCTAAAACGTATTATTGTCGCGATTTTGCCTTGCTTTGAAGTTGTGGGAATTAGTCAGCGGTATTAATTCTTCAGAACTACAAGATAATTTGCACTGACCTGATTCTGTTATTCCAATTTGCGCGCACCACTATCATTCACTCACTATTTTTCACTTATTGGATTTCGTCTACACTTCACTTTTTGGGAGAATCATGGCAAACCCAGCCACGGAACTGGATGGGTCTACCACATTGTTTACACCAGCAGATCCTGTCTCACCCGAAGCTCCTCCAGAACCGGCAACCAGCGCGACTTCAGTTGACTTTGAGCGCGGCATTCGAGAGCGTTTGTCATCGACTCAGCTAGAGGAAAGTCAGCCAATACTTAATTCAGTGCAATCATCACCAATCGCCAACGTCGATCGGCGCGAGGTAGATCGTCAAACGTCTTCCAATGATGTCGTTGCTGCTGAGTTGGAGACCAAACAGCCGCAGGGGCTGCCATATCTACCACCTGGGACGATCGAAACCATACTTGAAGTTTTCAAGACCACTGCTGCTGGAATAGAAAAGAAATTAGAAGAAACCGGCAATAGATTGGACAAGAAAATAGAAGAAACAAGTAATAGTTTGGACAAGAAAATAGAAGAAACCAGTAATAGATTGGACAAGAAAGTGGAAGAAATGACCGCAAACTTTTTGCAACTCAAAAGTAACGTTGAGGATTTACATTGAAAAATGGATGAAAAACAAATTGAAGCTAAGAATTATACAAATGAACAAATACAAACGGTGAGAAGTGAATTTGGTGAAAGAATTCTAAACCAACACCGGGAAAATACTGAAGCAAATGGTGAATTGGAGAGCAAGATTACCCAGGCCAATGCTAAGCTAGCTCAGAATGATGTGAGGTTAGGTGAATTGGAGGCTCAGCAAACAAATCACACGGCCCAAATAAACCAGCTGAGAGCAGATGTCACACAGAATTCAGCTGAAACTTTAAATCCCGAAGTAATTAAGGGATTGAAAACTCAGCTAGATCAAACTAAAGCCGAGTGTCTACAAATAAAGAATAGTTTGGCTAACGTTTCTGGTGGTAATAATCATAATACTGGACAAATCTTGTCATCTTTACCAATATTTGATGATACTGAGTGCACCATTCAACCACGGGCATTCATTCAGCATTTGCAGGCTATTGATTCTGTTACTACTATACCATGGATTACGTGGAGAATGCATCTTTTACTATGTCTACAGAAAGAACCACTGATACACTTCAGAAGTCGCATTACTGAATTCAACTCGTTAAAGGATTTTATTGACAACTTCTTAGCTACTTTTTGGTCTCCTGCAAGACATAGAAATTTATTGTCTCACATCATTACATGCAGATATGACAAGCAGAATACGGGGCTGTCCATGAGTGCCTTTTCAGTCCTGGGGCCTTATTATTTTTCAGTGATTCAATGGCTTCCTCTACTTCACGTATCTGAGGGTCTTCAATGAATGGTTCTGGACCTATTTGATTGTATTCCAGTTGTAGATCCTCCTCAGCTATTCCTCCAAGCAATTCATTGAAATATTCTCTCCACTGCTCAATGACTTGCTCTTCCCCTCCTACAAAATTGCCATCACTATCTGTACAAAAATTTGTTCGTGGTTGGAATCCAGCCTTTCCTTCTCGTATTCTCATATACATTTTTCTCACATTCTTTGCCTCAGCAAACGCCATTATCTCTTCCAACTTACTTCTTTCAAAATCTCTTTTCTTTTTCCGGCAGAGCTGTCTGGCATACACTCTTTTTTCTTGGAATAGGTTTGTTGTTGCTCTTGTTTTTTTGTTCAGCATGTTCATTCTTGCTCGGTTTCTGTCTTCTAGGGCTTGCAAGCATTCCTCATCCATCCATGTGTTTCTAGTTTCTCTTTTCTTATATCCAATGGTCTCCTGGGCGGTCTTCACAATATTTTCTCTAATGCCTCTCCAAATTTCTTCCACTGATGCGTTTTCTGTATTCAGAGGTTCCCTCAGTCGTTCTTCCAGATTTTGCTGATAACTTCTCTTTATATTCTGGTTTTTCATCAGCTTCTCACAGTCAAACCTCAGCTGTTTTTCACCCTTGGTCAATCCAGCATTATTAATTCTTTGCCTATATCTTAATCTGATCATGAAGTGATCTGTGTCACAGTCAGCCCCACAAAGACTTCTCACATCCAGGATATCAGAGCCATGGCGCCTGTCTATCATAACATGATCTATCTGGTTCTTTGTTGTACCATCTGGTGATGCCCAAGTCATTTTGTGGATGTCTTTATGTTTAATATATGTACTACTGATAGTCATGTTATTACCGCCTACAAAGTCGATCATTCTTAGGCCATTTTCATTGCTCTCATCGTGTAGGCTGTAAGGACCAATAGTTGGTCTGTGGCAAGCTTCTTCCCCAAGTTTGGCATTGAAATCGCCCAGTATCAGTTTCACGTCATGCTCAGGAGTATTCTTATATACATTTCCAAGCCTCTCATAGAACTGATACCTAATATGTTTGTCAGATTCATTTGTGGGTTGTCACGATGTATATCATAACTAAAGAAGGGGATTGAGTTTAGGGCTTATTATAAGACACTCGGTTATCTCTGATGGAATCACAGAGGTCAACGAGCAAGCCAGCCACTGGGCTACCACTCAGCGGTGATGCGCATCCCTACCCCCCCTCCATCCCGGTCACTGAGGGAGGCTCGTAAAAGGCTGGTAGGCAGTCAGTCTAGTTCGGAAGTCCAGTGCTAGCGGTCGACAGAGAGAGTGAAGGAAGCAGCGCGCAGCTAGCAACATAGTACATCTCGTGCTTTGAGTGTACTCCGAATCCTTCGACAACCGGGAGTTGTGTCTGAGGTTAAAGGTGGTTAATCTCAGACACTGGAAGCTCCGCAGTTCAACACACACTTGGACGAGTGTTGTTCGACTTTTTCAATGAGTTTGGGCATCAACCTGCCTGTTACAACCAGCAGCGACATGTCAGGTTTTGGTTAAAACCTGACTACGTCATGGTACATCATCGCCGGAACCTCGAAACACGAGAGGACCTCGAGAAAGGCTGGGAGAAGCCTTTCCGACAATCCCGACTTTGATCCAGACCCCAGGAAGACACCCGGTGCCCGAGGACTTGGACTTAGTGCTCAGGAGAGAAGTCCAGTGCGCGGGCTCCCACAGCTTGCTGATTCATTCCGGAATTGCAAGAGGACCTCGAGAAAGGCTAGGGAAGGCCTTTGCAAGAACTCCGAGATCGATCCGGGCCCCAGGAAGACACCCGGTGCCCGAGGACTTGGACTTAGTGCTCAGAAGAGAAGTCCGGTGCGCGGGCTCACACAGCTTGCTGATTCACTCCGGAATCGCAAGAAGACCTCGAGAAAGGCTCGGGAAGGCCTTTGCGAGAACTCCGAGATCGATCCGGGCCCCAGGAAGACACCCGGTGCCCGAGGACTTGGACTTAGTGCTCAGGAGAGAAGTCTGGTGCGCGGGCTCCCGCAGCCTGCCGATTCAATCCGGAATCGCAAAGGACCTCGAGAAAGGCTAGGGAAAGCCTTTGCGAGAGCTCCGAGACCGATCCGGACCCCAGGAGGACACCTGGTGCCCAAGGACTTAGACTCGGCATTCGCGAGAGAAGTCCAGTGAACGGGCCCCCGCAACGTGTCGATTCCATCCGGAATCGAAAGAGGACCTCAAAAAAGGCTAGGGAAAGCCTTTGCGAGAACTCCGAGACCGATCCGGACCCCAGGAAGACACCCGGTGCCCGAGGATTAGGACTTAGAGAAGTCCGATGCGCGGGCTCCTGCAGCTTGCTGATACAATCTGGAATTGCAAGAGGACCTCGAGAGAGGATAGGGAAAACCTTTGCGAGAACCCAGAGTTCAATCCGGAGCCCCGGAAAACACCCGGCTCCCGAGAATAGGGACCCGGTGACTGACTCCAGTTTATAGATTCAAGACACACAAGAGGACACATTGTGGCAATCGGGAACGTTATTCCCGTCACAGAGACCTCCTTCACTGCGGACACCGCAGCGATCCTACTCCTCTCACTCCACGACCAACCCTGTTTGGCAGTGCGAAAGCACGGCCCCTCTTACCTAAAAGAGGGAAACATTCCTCTAAAGTACTCAAGGCCCTGTTTCAACCCCCGACTCAAACGAGGGTGGTTGACGGACACCCCACCAAGACTCCTGTCCCCTGCTGCGGCCCACCCCAGACGCTGACTGAGTCTAGTCGGCCCAGAGCGACACTGGGAGTTCTAGTAGAAGAAGGTGTGGGCAAAAATCTACTCAGAGGGTGCATGAACACATATTAAACTGATGTTGAAGAATTTTTCCTTGATTCTCATTGGGCACATTCTTTCATCTATTGCTTCAAACCCTATAATTCTGTCTTTATAGCATCTGTGCACAACAAACCCTGTTCCAAATGTGTTTTGTTCATGTCCACTGTAGAAAATAGTGTGGCCTCCTAGGTCCATGACTCCTTCTCCTTCCCATCTTATTTCTTGAAGGGCCACAATTCCTACTTTATATTTTTTCAGCTCCTGTCTCAGTCTCATAGTGCTACCAGCTCTGTTTAGACTAGTAACATTCCAGGAGGCAATCAACAAATCTCGTCCTTTTTCCTTTCTCTTTGCACCTATCCGTTTCCTCATCAAGTTTTTGCTGCATTCCAAGTCAATCCGAGTGTTCCTGTCCGTTTCTGAGGCTATATTAGTGGGTTTCGTAGCGTAGGTTTTTTTCCGGGGTAGGGTTGTTGGCCCTACGCCCAACCCCCAACCTGGAGGACCAGTCCAGTTTTTGTTTCACGGTGGCTATTTAATTTCACCACTACCCCCCGGCGCTGCTGGCTGCAGGGCCGGTGAGCTTTCCCCAATTCCAATGGGGACGCACCCGATGGAGGTAACTGGCAATTCCCCACATGGGCCACCTTACTACAGAGAAGGAAAAATATACGGACTACCAGTCCTGATATACAATTACCTGAATCGACGTGGATACTGATACGGAGAATTGCGAACCGATTCCCACTTCCCATATTAAACTTAAACGTCCTGAAGCGACAGAGTCGAGACTTATAAATTAAGTACTCAAAAATAATCCGCTATAAGAGCCTAGTTAAATTTCCCACTCAACTATTTGTAGTACCTACAAACTTAAGATCCCTTACAGGTTTCAAAACCAAGGATAACTTGTTCACCCCCAGTGATACGAATTCAGGGAAAATAGCCGACAAGAAAAAAAATCCCCCAAGAAGCTCTATCTTCGAGTTGTCTGGAACTCGTCCTACAGTACTCCATATTAACATACCAAAAACAGAATAATTCCCCTAGAAATAACTAGTACCAGGAATGTTGTAAGGAGAGGAGATTCGCGACCCGTTCACATGCTCAACCACCAAACAACTGACTCTCTCCCAGGTCACCTTGAAGCAGTACCGGGTCGCTGAAAATTAGGTGGCCGGGGGAAAAGAGATTGCCGACCAATGGGAGTCTCAAGAGTCAATCACGCCACTGGTCATGTGACAGGGTTTGACTCAGCTGCTCCTGATGTTAAGGGTGCAACTAATGATGACGATGCTACTAATTACTGTAATATATTAGGCCGATAAACAATATTTCTCACCAGAAATTACAAGAAGAACGATACCAACTCAACTCGGTAGTTGCCTATCGCTTTGATGATACGGCTACTGCTGCTGCAATACTAGATACAAGAACGCGCAGACTAGTAAACAAGATCTGGAAATTTATGGTTATGATGAATCTGTTGCTGATGATCTATAGGGGTTGACGGCGATGGTGATGATGTACATACACAACTACAATTCCAACAAAATATATCTGGAAGCCGACCCTATTCTTATTCTAAAATTCAATAAACTTTATACTGGACGACGGTTCTCCATCCGTCACGAAAATTCACTTTGTGACAACACAAAGGAAAAGTACTCTGAAAAAAATTATATATACACATATACAGTAGTCTGATCGTAGTTTCAAATATGTTCCCACCAATCGTCATTACGTTATTCCCCTAAATTATTCTCGTTCAAGAATAAGGCTTACAGTTCACTGAGCAAGGAAAGTTGTGTGAGTGTACAACACCAGGTTCTTCAATTTTAATTTTAAAATATCATTTTCATAGATAAGGAATAAAACAGGTGATAAAACAGTACCTTGTGGTAAACCATAGCTCTAGTTAACTGATTGACTTTAAATTTTAAACTTAAGGGCTTTATACTATGAGGATCCGACAATAAGAAATTCATTAATTCAAGATGGCGGAAAAAATGGCGGATAATTACTAAGAAACCATGTATTCCACAATTTTCTCGAAAACAGCTCCAACAATTTCCTTCAAATTTATACCATGGATAGCCAATAATTATCCCTATCAACTGACATGAGTCTCATTTCTGGGAAAATTGCAGGAGCTCCGTAATATTCTTGAGAAAATGGCGGATAATCACTAAAAAACCATGTTTTTCACGGTTTTCTCGAAAACGGCTCTAACAATTTACTTCAAATTTATACCATTCATAATCTCTATTGACTGACATGAGTCTCATTTCTGGGAAAATTGCAGGAGCTCCGTAATATTCTTGAGAAAACTGGCGGATAATAACTAAAGAACCATGTTTTTCACAATTTTCTCAAAAATGACTTGACCGATTTTTTCAAATTCATACCCTGTATAGTTATTTATCAGCTCCATCAACTGGCATGAGTCTTCTTTCTTGGAAACTAATGGGGGGTCCACCCCATCCTTGAGAAATGGACTTTGTAACCTCCTCCTCGTTCATGAGGTAGGTAGGTAGAGCAGTCCATAAAAAGAACACATAGTCGAGATATTTCATCTGTAGAACAGCTGTTTTGACGACTTTTAAAAATATCATCGAATTTCAAAGTTTACACAATGGAAAAGCAGTTTACAAAGGAAAAGTACAGTAGTCTGATCGTAGTTTCAAATATGTTGCTGCCAATCGTCATTATGTTATTCCCCTTAATTATTCTACTTTGAGAATGGGGCTTACAGTTCAATGAGCATGGAAAGTTGTGTGAGTGTGCCACACCAGATTTTTTAATTGTGCATCGATGTATATACAAGTTTTTGGAAACTTTGCATTTCAAGGATAATATAAAAGGGAAAAGGAGCCTCCTTCATACGCCAATATTAGAGTAAAAATCAGACTATAGAATATTATTCATCATAAATCAGCTGACAAGTGATTACACAGATGTGTGAAGAAGCCAGTCTATTGCTGTATTTCCAAAAGGTCTATAGTTTCAATCAGGTACTTGTGGATGAGAACACTGCGTGAGGTCTACTGTTCACAGAACTACTAGTTATTATGATATAATAGAAACCATTACAGCACGATAGGAACCAGCAGTTTTTTTTAGCTCCAGCAATAGACTAGTAGTTCTGTGAACAATAGACCTCCCGTAGTATTTTCATACACAAGTACCTGATTGAAACTATAGACCTTATGGAAATACAGCAATAGACTGGCTTCCCCACACATCTGTGTAATCACTTGTCAGCTGATTTATGATGAATAATTCTATAGTCTGATTTTTAATCTAATATTGGCGAATGAAGGAGGCTCATTTTTCCTTTTATATTATCCTTGAAATGCAAAATTTCCAAAAACCTTGTACAGTATATACATCGACGTGCAATTTGGAAAGGAACATACCTGTCTAATTTCATGAAAATCTATTACCGCGTTTTGCCGTAAATGCGCAACATTTAAACATTTAAACATTTGTCACCTGGTCTTATGGGACATATATATGAATCATGTATTTATCTCATATTGATCAGGATTTTAGAGTTCTTATTTAGAAAAGTTTAATGAACAGTGTTTTTGTCTTTGAACAATTTTTGTCATCGACAGAAAGATTGTTTATTTCATTTGTTGTCAAAATTATTGTAGCTTCTCTTTTTGTTTTTAATAACAAACGTGCCGCTTGTGCGACTGATAAAAATATGTATTTGAAATGGCTTCATGTTTGGCATTGACTGAGTTATATTTAATACCCAAAATTTTACTTTTGGGTGTGTGAGCTCGTTCGATAGGACTGTGAGTAAAGTCCGGCTGTTCTGGTGAAGGGGATAGATTTTGTTCTTGTTTATAATACAGTTTTCCTGTCACAGTTCCAATGGGGACGCACCCGATGGAGGTAACTGGCAATTCCCCACATGGGCCACCTTACTACAGAGAAGGAAAAATATACGGACTACCAGTCCTGATATACAATTACCTGAATCGACGTGGATACTGATACGGAGAATTGCGAACCGATTCCCACTTCCCATATTAAACTTAAACGTCCTGAAGCGACAGAGTCGAGACTTATAAATTAAGTACTCAAAAATAATCCGCTATAAGAGCCTAGTTAAATTTCCCACTCAACTATTTGTAGTACCTACAAACTTAAGATCCCTTACAGGTTTCAAAACCAAGGATAACTTGTTCACCCCCAGTGATACGAATTCAGGGAAAATAGCCGACAAGAAAAAAAATCCCCCAAGAAGCTCTATCTTCGAGTTGTCTGGAACTCGTCCTACAGTACTCCATATTAACATACCAAAAACAGAATAATTCCCCTAGAAATAACTAGTACCAGGAATGTTGTAAGGAGAGGAGATTCGCGACCCGTTCACATGCTCAACCACCAAACAACTGACTCTCTCCCAGGTCACCTTGAAGCAGTACCGGGTCGCTGAAAATTAGGTGGCCGGGGGAAAAGAGATTGCCGACCAATGGGAGTCTCAAGAGTCAATCACGCCACTGGTCATGTGACAGGGTTTGACTCAGCTGCTCCTGATGTTAAGGGTGCAACTAATGATGACGATGCTACTAATTACTGTAATATATTAGGCCGATAAACAATATTTCTCACCAGAAATTACAAGAAGAACGATACCAACTCAACTCGGTAGTTGCCTATCGCTTTGATGATACGGCTACTGCTGCTGCAATACTAGATACAAGAACGCGCAGACTAGTAAACAAGATCTGGAAATTTATGGTTATGATGAATCTGTTGCTGATGATCTATAGGGGTTGACGGCGATGGTGATGATGTACATACACAACTACAATTCCAACAAAATATATCTGGAAGCCGACCCTATTCTTATTCTAAAATTCAATAAACTTTATACTGGACGACGGTTCTCCATCCGTCACGAAAATTCACTTTGTGACAACACAAAGGAAAAGTACTCTGAAAAAAATTATATATACACATATACAGTAGTCTGATCGTAGTTTCAAATATGTTCCCACCAATCGTCATTACGTTATTCCCCTAAATTATTCTCGTTCAAGAATAAGGCTTACAGTTCACTGAGCAAGGAAAGTTGTGTGAGTGTACAACACCAGGTTCTTCAATTTTAATTTTAAAATATCATTTTCATAGATAAGGAATAAAACAGGTGATAAAACAGTACCTTGTGGTAAACCATAGCTCTAGTTAACTGATTGACTTTAAATTTTAAACTTAAGGGCTTTATACTATGAGGATCCGACAATAAGAAATTCATTAATTCAAGATGGCGGAAAAAATGGCGGATAATTACTAAGAAACCATGTATTCCACAATTTTCTCGAAAACAGCTCCAACAATTTCCTTCAAATTTATACCATGGATAGCCAATAATTATCCCTATCAACTGACATGAGTCTCATTTCTGGGAAAATTGCAGGAGCTCCGTAATATTCTTGAGAAAAATGGCGGATAATCACTAAAAAACCATGTTTTTCACGGTTTTCTCGAAAACGGCTCTAACAATTTACTTCAAATTTATACCATTCATAATCTCTATTGACTGACATGAGTCTCATTTCTGGAAAAATTGCAGGAGCTCCGTAATATTCTTGAGAAAACTGGCGGATAATAACTAAAGAACCATGTTTTTCACAATTTTCTCAAAAATGACTTGACCGATTTTTTCAAATTCATACCCTGTATAGTTATTTATCAGCTCCATCAACTGGCATGAGTCTTCTTTCTTGGAAACTAATGGGGGGTCCACCCCATCCTTGAGAAATGGACTTTGTAACCTCCTCCTCGTTCATGAGGTAGGTAGGTAGAGCAGTCCATAAAAAGAACACATAGTCGAGATATTTCATCTGTAGAACAGCTGTTTTGACGACTTTTAAAAAATATCATCGAATTTCAAAGTTTACACAATGGAAAAGCAGTTTACAAAGGAAAAGTACAGTAGTCTGATCGTAGTTTCAAATATGTTGCTGCCAATCGTCATTATGTTATTCCCCTTAATTATTCTACTTTGAGAATGGGGCTTACAGTTCAATGAGCATGGAAAGTTGTGTGAGTGCGCCACACCAGATTTTTTAATTGCGCATCGATGTATATACAAGTTTTTTGGAAACTTTGCATTTCAAGGATAATATAAAAAGGAAAAGGAGCCTCCTTCATACGCCAATATTAGAGTAAAAATCAGACTATAGAATATTATTCATCATAAATCAGCTGACAAGTGATTACACAGATGTGTGAAGAAGCCAGTCTATTGCTGTATTTCCAAAAGGTCTATAGTTTCAATCAGGTACTTGTGGATGAGAACACTGCGTGAGGTCTACTGTTCACAGAACTACTAGTTATTATGATATAATAGAAACCATTACAGCACGATAGGAACCAGCAGTTTTTTTTAGCTCCAGCAATAGACTAGTAGTTCTGTGAACAATAGACCTCCCGTAGTATTTTCATACACAAGTACCTGATTGAAACTATAGACCTTATGGAAATACAGCAATAGACTGGCTTCCCCACACATCTGTGTAATCACTTGTCAGCTGATTTATGATGAATAATTCTATAGTCTGATTTTTAATCTAATATTGGCGAATGAAGGAGGCTCATTTTTCCTTTTATATTATCCTTGAAATGCAAAATTTCCAAAAACCTTGTACAGTATATACATCGACGTGCAATTTGGAAAGGAACATACCTGTCTAATTTCATGAAAATCTATTACCGCGTTTTGCCGTAAATGCGCAACATTTAAACATTTAAACATTTGTCACCTGGTCTTATGGGACATATATATGAATCATGTATTTATCTCATATTGATCAGGATTTTAGAGTTTTAATTTAGAAAAGTTTAATGAACAGTGTTTTTGTCTTTGAACAATTTTTGTCATCGACAGAAAGATTGTTTATTTCATTTGTTGTCAAAATTATTGTAGCTTCTCTTTTTGTTTTTAATAACAAACGTGCCGCTTGTGCGACTGATAAAAATATGTATTTGAAATGGCTTCATGTTTGGCATTGACTGAGTTATATTTAATACCCAAAATTTTACTTTTGGGTGTGTGAGCTCGTTCGATAGGACTGTGAGTAAAGTCCGGCTGTTCTGGTGAAGGGGATAGATTTTGTTCTTGTTTATAATACAGTTTTCCTGTCACAGTTCGGGCAGTTTAAGAGAATTGTATTATTGAATAGGAGGGGATCTGAACCCACTTCATTAGATCAGTTATTTTGATTTTTAATTTATAATTAACGTCGCGTTTCAACCAGTGGATGCCAAATTGGGAAGCCATTTTCATAAAGGTAGGTGACTACTGAGTCATTGTTTTAAATTTTTCATAACCACAACAAATGAATCTTCACTAGCAGCAAATCGAGTAGCCCTTGAAATATTCATCTGATTATTATTATTTCTAATTCTAATTCTAATTTTGTACAAATAATTTATTGTTTTGTTTTAAATGTCAAAAACCTGTACGATCTTTTCTTGTTTTTCATTTTCCCACCCTTACATATTCAGTGAAGGCACATATTGCTTACATATTTGGTGGAGGCTCAATGGATTTTAATCCAGCTTTTAAATTTGGACTTTTCCGGTTACCTCATTGAAGATTAAATTTTTGTGGTTGCATTTTGCATTATTGAATATATGTTTTTTTTTCAGTGAAATTATGGGTGAAATAGTTGAGTTTAAACCTTACGGGGTTGTAGAAACAGTTTGTAGGATGAATTTCGAGGATTTAATGAATTGGAATATTGTAGAACAATAATGGATTACTAATAACGGATTTCAACGAACGGATGGAGAATGATAATTATAATTGAACAGATTTTGAGATTCACGATACCAGGTTATTGGAAAAATTACGATTATTGATTGTGAGATTTTAAATTGTAAAAGCTATGGCAGTTGAAGATTTTGTACGATTGCAAGATTTATTATCAATTCTTATTAGAAAGAATTAGATATTTATGATGAGATGAGAAATTAATGATTATTAAGATATGATTGAATAGGATAAATTTATTATTATTGGAGAGATTTCGATATTTGAGATATGGAGAATTTATGATCATTGAAACCAGTTTAATTGGAAATTTATTATTTATTATTGAATAGAATTGAATTGGAACAGATTAACAATGGAAAAACTTAGACCGTTACTATTACCGAAATTTTTTGATGGAAAAGATGAAGAATTTTTCAACTATTTTGAAAAAGTTACCTTGGCCAACGGCTGGGACGAAAAGGATAATTTATTATATTTGCGGTTTTGTTTGAAAGGAAGTGCTGAGAAATATTTTGATGTTATTGAGAACGATTTGACTCAACAGAACAAATTTGAATATATGCCAGTGAAAGAAAAATTGGTTAATTTCTATCGATCTCCTCTCAAATTGTGGAAACTAGAAAAGGAATTAGATACTTGTAGGATGGAATTTGACGAAGATGGCAGAGATTTTGTAGCACGAGTCTTATCCCTATATGTAGAAAAGTAGATTCGAATATGCGTGAATCTCGGATTATCAGGATAATTTTAAGAGGTTTGTCTTCAAATATATTTGAAAGAATTATAATGTTATCAAATAGTACTATTGTAGAATTGTATAAAAATATTGAGAAATATGAATTATCATGTCAGTATTTGAATGAGTGGAAATTTGGACAGGTGCAAGTAATTAATGATAATATGGAACCAGAATTTGAAGAACTATTGGAAATCGGAAATGAGTTTGAAATTGAGAATTGTTTAGAAAATGCTATTATCTCTGATGATTTTGATTGTTGTAATTATTATGTTTCAAATGAAATGGATGTATATTGTCATGCTAGTAACTTCGAGATTGAAAATGGGTTGGATGAAGTTCTTATTTGTAATGATTGTGATTTGAATGAGGAAGATATAATTTACAAAGAGGATGAAGATATGGAAATGATTAAGGAAGAGTTATCAGATTTATCGGAAAGTGATTTGGATTTCTCTTTTACGATTGATAACAGGCCGATTGAAAATTGTGTGAACTCTGGTATGCGTAATGATTGTGAATCTAGAGGAGTCAAGATGCATCAGAATGTTAGTCTCGTGAATAATAGGACTAATAGAAAAAGAAGACGTAAGAAATGTAAGGTTTGTGGTAAACATAATCATTTTACGCGGAATTGTTTTTACAACGTTAATTATGCTTATCGGGTTTATAAAAGGATGCATAGAATTTGTGAAAAAGAAGGCTATGATATTAGAGTGTGTTCTTTTGATGGCAGAAAGTTTTCGGACAATGCTAGACGTAAGAAAGCATATTTTACTGATAGGACACAAGAATTTAGTACCAGGCATATTGATGAAAATGTTTTAGACGGCGGTCAATCAAATGATGATATTTCAAGGAATGAATTAGGAAGTTGTATAGTCACTGAATCAGGTTCTACTTTGGAAGGTGTTAGGCACAATGGAATATCAGTCTAGTCGAGGCAGCCGAGCCGATAAGACGTACTGCCGTGCTTCTCTATCAATCTGAATCGTGTTCCGTATTCTCGTTTGAACTAGTTACTGTCAGTTAAAGTTTTTCAAGGTGTTTTTATTTAAAACATACTAAAATGTCAGGAACCTGTGGCGTTTGCAATGTTAATTTAAGCTCTAGTAAGGCTTCGGATGTGGTTGCATGTTCCGGTAGCTGCAAAAAATCTTTTCATCTTGCCTGCATAAAAGACGATAGTGAGGAGACAAAAGTGCGTTCTGTGAAGCAATGGAGATGTAAAGACTGTCGTGATTTCAATAGTCTGATTTCGGATTCCAATGCCAACATTACCAAGGATTTTATGCGAAAGGTACTGGAAGGTTTCAGGAATGACTTCTTCCGAGAACTTAAATTAGTGAGAGATGAAATGGCAGGAGTGGTTGAATCGATTGGGTTCCTATCAGATAAGGTCGACGCAAACAATAGCTTATTGGATGAACTAAGAAAGGACGTTACTAAACTGCAAAACGAAAACAAATTTTTGCGAGCAGCCAATGCATCTGTTAATGCGGCCAACGACGTCATGCAAGAGCGGATTAGAGCGTTGGAACAATACACGCGACGTGACAACGTCGAGATCAGCGGCGTTCCAGCGTCAGCCAATGAAGACGTGGTCAAACTGGTGAAAGACGTCGGAGGAATGATTGGATGTGCAGTGGATGATGCACATCATCGCGGCTCACCGTGTGCCCAGCTTCCGAAACGACCGACCGCCGTCCCTCGTCGTCCATCTCAGCTGTCGAGCCATCAGGGATGAGTGGATCAAACGTTTCAAGGAAAATAGGAATGCTGCCACTGCCGACAGAATAAACGCGTCCTTTCCAAAGCAAAAAGTGTTTGTGAACGAGCATCTTGCCCCAGTGAACAAAGTGTTTTTATCCAAATTAAAAAAGAAGTGCCGAGCCATAGGGTACACGTACGTATGGTTTCGTGAGGGAAAATTCTTTGTTAGGAAATCGAATGGTGAGAAATGTCAGAGAATTGTGACCGATGCTGATATTGAAAATCTGAAGTAGGTTATTTTATCGGAGTGATAGAGATGTTTCAATATTGGAAAATGGTTTTGATTATTTCATTTTATTTTATTTGTTTTCATATATTATGTTAATTTAAGTTTTTGTAATTTCATATTTTGGTATGGAGGATGATAACGATTATCTACATACATTGAATGATATCTTTTTTGAAACAGTTACTGACAAAAAAACCGTATTCACTCTAATACATTGTAATATTAGAAGTATGCGTCAAAATTTCAACAATTTTCTGACAGAACTCTCACACGTAAAAAACCCGGTCACGTTCATAGTATTAAGTGAAATTTGGATAAACTCTGATGAATTAAATATGTACAATATACCGCATTATAATATGTTTGCTCGCTGTAATGATGCTTATAGATCAGGAGGAATAATTTGTTACGCTCTGAACTCTGTCTGTGTTACCGAACAAGATTTCAATTGTATGAAAACAGCCGATTCTATTCTATTGAATGTGAAAATTAATAAACATTATTTCAAATTACTTTGTGTTTATAGACTGCAAGAATTTACAGAAAAAAGCTTTATAACTGAACTAGAGCAAAGTATGCATTATTTAACTTCAAATGCAATTATAGTAGGAGATATTAATATTGACTTATTAAATGGTAAAGAAAATTCAACAATCTATCTAAGTTTAATGGAAAATAATGGCTTCTCATCTATTGTCGATAAAGCAACTAGAATTACCTCAAGAACTAAAACCCTTATTGACCATATTTTCATCAAACATAGACAAATAAATAGTTTTAAGCATGCTATCTTTGATCTGAACATCACTGACCATTGTCTGCTAGGGCTAAAATTTGATGAAAACCGTATTAATCTTGAAGATAATTCATCGTTATCTGTTACTAAGCAATCAATAACCGATATTGATAAAGTTTGTGAATGTCTTCAATTACTTGATTGGAATGATGTGTATCAGATAGAAGATGTAAATTTAAGTTATGAGAGATTTCATTCTATTCTAACGGACCTAGTTAATAAATGCTCTAAAACTATAAATTCTAATAATAGACTTACAAAAGCTAAGATCATAAGTCCGTGGATTACCACAGACCTTTTACGTAAAATAGAAAGGAGAAGGAAATTATACAAATTATTAAAAAAAGACCTTATGATACACCCTAAGAGACCATTATAATACTTATTATGACAATCTAAAAAATGAAATTGATTCTACAAAGAGAAACTTCTATTCAAATTGTATTCGTATTGCTGATGGAGATCCGGCCAGACAGTGGAGAGTAATCAACAGCTTAACTGGTGAAAGCCGTAATCAAATTTTTGATAAGGTGGAATTGGAGGACGGTACTATTGAGTGCGACCCCCAAAATGTAGCCAACAAAGTTAATCGTTATCTAATCAATGTTGTTCAGCCCGATTGCAATACACCTTCTTCTGTCTGCCTTGGTCTTTATCATCAGTGCCGTTCCTTTTTCATAGAACCAACTACAGATAATGAAATCTTAAAAGTTATCTCTAATCTTAAAAATAAGAAATCATCCGGCTTTGATAAATTTAATGTTCTACTAATAAAAAGAATTGCCTTATATATTGCACCCGTACTGACCCATATTTTTAACTTAAGCTTCAGTAAAGGAGTTTTCCCAGAAATGTTAAAGTTGAGTGTCGTAATACCAATTTTCAAAAAGAAAAATTCAATAAAATTAAATAACATCAGACCTATTAGCTTGCTTTCCGTTTTTTCAAAAATCCTAGAAAAGCTTATGATAAATAGATTAGTAAATTACCTAAATAAAAATAATTTTTTCTCCCAAAAGCAGTTCGGCTTCCAAAAAGGAAAATCGACTGAAGATGCCCTTTTAAATTTCTCAAATCTAGTTTACAATAGTTTGAATAATAGCAATAAAACAACCGGTCTCTATATAGATTTCACAAAAGCATTCGATTTAATTAATCATGAAATTCTATTTTTAAAGCTTGAGGCGGCCGGAGTCAGGGGAGTGGCGCTGCGGTGGTTCCGCAGTTTTCCGCAGTAGCCCCCTTCCCGTCACCGTCGGCGTCCCCCAGGGCTCCGTTTCCTCAGCTATTTTATTCATTATCTTTATTAATGATCTCTTAAATATAAAGTTCAATGGAATAATTCAAGCCTTTGCAGATGACATTGCTTTCTTGTACTCCCATAAAAGCAAAGAAGTTATAAAAAATAATATAGTAGCTGATTTGAGTATCCTGAGAGAATGGTGCAGTAAAAATAAAATGATAGTTAACGTATCTAAGACAAAATACATAAACTTCGACTATAGAGCTGTAGACTTTTCCGCCCCAATCCTATATCATTCTCAAGGGTGTACTCGAGAAGACTGCAGCTGCGAAGAAATTGAAAGAGTTGACTCTTTTAAATATTTAGGACTAACATTTGATGAAAAAATGTCTTGGAAAAAACACATTCAGATTTTACATGGTGACATTAGAAGATCAATAAGGAAATTCTATTATCTCAGAAATTTATGTGATCAAACTCTGATGAAATCATTATATTATGCTTTGATTCATTCTCGGCTCCAGTACGGTTTGATATGTTGGGGTGGAACATTCAAAACTTTCATAAATAGATTGCGAATATCACAAAATCATATTATTAGATTAATATTACATAAAAGAAAAAGAGAAAGCTCTTTCCCCTTATATTGCAATTTGAAAATCATGCCTATTCAAAATCTTTATATTTTTAAGGTTCTAAAAATGTTTTATTTAATAAGTGGAAATTGTGGAATTGAAAACCTGTATTACAATATGAGAAGTAATGATAGGATTCTGTACCGTACCCCTAAAGTTAAAAAATGTATTTTTAGAAATTCTTGTTTGTTTATAGGGCCCTATTTATTTAATAAATTACCACTTAATATTAAAATATGTGCTTCTTACACTAAATATTGTAAAAAACTCATACATTGGCTATTTGAATTGAATGATACATCGACCTTGAGAACTGTATTGAGATAACTTATCCGTTTATATGCCTATTCTGTTCTATTATCTTATGTTTATATATTACCTACTTTGTTTACTTTGTTGATATTAACTGATTATAATATTGCAAATCCTAATAATGATCATATTATCCATGGTGTATTAGACAAGATGTTTACACGCTGCAGGTAGTACTGACGACTATTCAAGTTTATTATGCTAGACTAGACTCAAACTATTGTTGTTTTATAAATTTAATATTATGTATTACACACTGATCACAATAACTGGATAACGTGATCAGTTAATTTCCAAGATTCTGTTTGTGTTTTTACTATGTCTCTCAAGAAGGAAAATAAATTCATTTATTCATTTATTCATTCATTTATTCATATATGTTAGAAGAAAATATTCTAATACGGATGATAAGAAAAATTCAATCTTCCATAAACAAGAGATTGATCTTGGAGATATTAAAATGAATTATAGTCAGAAATGTGAATCAGCAAATAATGGTGTTAAACAAAAAATTTCGGACTCGTGTTCAGAATTGGAAAATATTAAATACGATAATAAACATTTTGTTAACAGGAGGTATGAATCAATTATCGATAAACAAGAACCAGGCCATGAAAATAGTATATTGAACCGATTACAGAGAAAATGTGAATCAGCGATTTGTGTAAACAGTGAAGGTGAAAATACAGAATCAGATTTGAATTATTGTAATTTTCTAAAAGATATGAAGAATAATAGAATTGAAACTGATGGAATTTTTGTTAATGGGAGTTCGGCAGAGAAATATGATGACATAATTTTGAATAGTTTGGAAAGCATGTCCCAGTTAAGCGTTAATAGCTATGAAATATTTATTGAAACAATAATTCTGGAGAGGTTTGAAAAACGAACTCAGACTCAGCAGACTCAGCGAAAGTATTACATGAGACAATATTGCTAGTAGAACGAGGCCTTTTAGCTGATTTGCAGTTGTCATTCAATGAAGAATGCTGAACTGTTTGGGACTAATACATTATTTGATGTCAGATAAATTTAAAATAATCATTGTCCGATATGAAGAATGATTAATATTATGTTATGTGGAAATATTATGAGCTAAAAAGAATACTGATTAGAGTAGAATAAGATCATGAGAATAGAATTTTTATTAGATCTGATATTCAACTATTGCAGTGTAAATATTATTATTTGTTGAGGAAGAAGAAAGTTTGTTGAATATCTTCTAATTTGATTGCTTCAAATAATTAAGATATTTTATGATCTATATCGAGAAAGTATAGAAAAAGTTGTTGGAGATGAGAAGTTTGGACATTATAATTGTTATTTGAAATAATTGAGATGTTAAGTGGGAATCGTGAAATATATTTTGATTGAAATATAGTTTTCTATGGTTACGGATGGAAGAAAATTTTGGCTTTTCTTGGTATTTGTTAGTAATAGTCCTAGTGATAATATTTTCATATATTAGTTCTTGATTTATTTTAATATGGGATTGCGTTTGAGCAATGGATAATTTTGATATTTTTACTAATAATGAACTTTTCAATTTTGGGATTTAGGATTTGAGTTTTGATATAGGATTTTTAGATATGATACATTATATTTCGTTATTGAGTTCAATTTTACTATAAATAATTATCAAGTTCACATACTTGAGATTTAGAGTACGAGTTTTATTGATTACTTTTCCAACATTTTTTTTATTAGTAATGTTATTAATATATTATGGTTTAAAAGGCTGCAATTAGGTTTTGGAGATGGAAAATTAATGATATAAATCTTTATATTTTTACTACGTTTGGTTTTAGGATATTTTGTTATTGCAATTTGAAGCCTAAGAGGTTGTTAACCAGTTTTGATATAATAGTTGAAAGTTTAAAATCAAACATGTTCCTTTTTTTTTTAAGATTACGTCCTAAAGACTCCAGTCATGGAGTATAAGACAAGTCATGTTATTACATAATAATTCTAACACTAAGTAGTTCAACCTAGTTTAGGTTTGAAAGGAATTCTTGTACACTATAAAAAGCTCTATCAACTAAATATTTTTTAATTTGTTTTTTGAAAATCTTCAAATCATCATTACTTTTCAAGATTTGAGGTAGCTTGTTATAAAATTTCCTACCAATATAATCTGGTTTTTGTTCAAATAACCTACTATTGTGACCCATTATATGATAATCTGCTCTGTTTCGCGTATTATACTCATGAACATCTGAATTCTGGATCACACCACTCGTTTTCACATGCATTACAACTTCATATACATACAAAGATGGCACAGTTAATAGACCAAGCTTTTTAAATAAAGGCCTACAAGAGTCTAACCTATTCACTTTCTCTATACATCTGAGTGCCTTCTTTTGAATCTTAAACACCCTGACCATATTTTGTTGAGATGAATTACCCCATACTAAAATAGCATACCTAATATGAGATAGTATAAGTCCATGGTAAGCAGTTAACAGTAGTTTTTTATCATTCAGCCTAGCAAGCTGCCGCAGGACAAATACCCCAGATGATATCTTATTACATATCCTCTCAATGTAAGGATGCCATGTTAATTTCCTGTCCAATAAAATTCCCAAGAATGCTACTTTCTCTTCTTGGTCTAATTCATTTTCCTCTACAAACACATTTATTTCTCTATCCTCTACTGAATTATATTTACTTTTGAATTGTAGGAATTGACATTTCTTACTATTTATTGTTAATTGCCTTTGCTTCAAGAATTGGACAATTGACTGTACTCCAGTAAAAGCATTTATTTCTAGACTATCTAATAAATAATTGTTAAAGATAAGCGATGTGTCATCAGCAAACAACAGAGCTCTGTGATCTTTTAACTCTTTTGGTAATTGGTTCACATACAACAGAAACAGTAAGGGACCCAGAATTGAGCCTTGAGGTACTCCAGCCTGGACCTCCAGTTTTTGAGATTTAATTTTTACTATTTCATTCCCATCCACCTTGGTAAGCTCAACACACTGGTTTCTACCTATTAGATATGATTCAAACCATTTTAGTTCTATACCATTCACACCTACAGTTTTTAGTATTTCCAATAATATTCTATGGTTCACACAATCAAAAGCTTTGGATAAATCAAGAAATATTGCGGCTGCCTTCTCACCTGAATCTATTATATCTATTAGTCTTTCAACAAGGGATACTATTGCAGTCTTAGTAGATTTCCCTTTCTGGAACCCATGCTGTTCATCACATATGAAATTAATTTCTTCCAGGTGCATCAATAACCTATTTAAAACTACTCTTTCAAAAATTTTACTTATTACATTTAGAATACTAATGGGTCTATAATTTTCAACTCTTTCAGAATCACCGCTCTTGAAAATTGGCAAAATTTTTCCTTGTTTCAGATCATCAGGGAAAATACCCTGCTCTAGTGAAGTATTAAGGAGATGCAATAAAGGGTCCAGTAATTCATTTTCACATTCTTTTAAAATTTTGCTTGAGACCCCATCCAATCCTACTGTTTTTTTGTTATTCAAATTTTTTATTATTCTTGACAACTCATCTCTTGATAATGGATGAAATTTAAATACCTTTTCAATTGGCTCAGAATTTAATGTAGTTGTATTATAAGTATTAGTGTTCAGTGACTTTTGGAGATTATATGCAACCTGTTGATAATACTTATTGAAAAAGTTACAAATGTCTATACTATCATCCATATAATTTCCATGTTCATCGATTATCCTAGGGACATTAGTAACTGTATCTTTTTGAGCTGCTCTCCTATTTCTATTAATTACCTCCCAAACAGCAGAGTTAAAATTGGTACTAGTTGTTAATATTTCAGCTGTTTTCTTACACTTAGCTTTCCTCACTTCTTTTGCATAGTTTTTCTTTAGACATTTGTATTTGACTTCACTCGGAACATCCCTCACTAATTTAAATTCCTCATAAGCTTCCCTAACAATATTTCTTTGAGTAAGAATATCTTCAGTTATCCATTCATCTACTTTGTTTAATTTACTTTTTACTTTGACTTTTTTTATTGGACAGCATACACTAATGTGAAATCTTAGAGTATCAATGAATTGCTTATATTTGTAATTTAGGTTACAACTGTTATAAACACTACTCCAATTTTCTTGAAGCAGTTCCTGCTTCAAACAATTTATATTTCCTAGCTCATATTGCTGAATTTCTTTCACAAAAGTTTTTTTTCTGCTTGGATTCTGGCCCTGCAACTTAACATCTAAAATTTGATAGTTATGATCTGATAGATCTGAGCTACCTAACCTGACATTACAACCTTCTATATTTGTGAGGATATTATCAATAATTGTCTGTGAAGTTCGAGTTACTCTTGTATATTCGTGGACCTTAATTTCTAAATTATTCATATTAATAATATCTCTAATATCCTCTGTCATTTTATCCTGCCTGGCAAAATCGGTATTGAAATCTCCTACTACTATAACATTTGTGAAACGAGCGGTTGTAATTTCCAAAAGTGTATGGAGCAGCTCACAAAATTTTTGCCAGTCTCCATTTGGTGACCTATAGATACCTAACACTGCTACCTCAAATCGATCATCAATTTTTAACCTTAGTCCCGTCACCTCTAAATCCATCTCAACAGAAAATCTCTTAACAAAATCCAGTTCATAAGTTTGGGTATGTTTAGCATTGCTAGTGAATATACATACACCACCACTTCTATGAGCTATTCTACAAAATTCTGATCTCAGTGAATAGCCTGGAATCCTAACTTGATTTATTTCCTTTATTTTTAAGCCATGCTCTGTGAAAATAACAATGTCAGGATCCTCCTGTTTAAGAAATACTTCTAATCTGTCAATTTTGTTGCGAAGATACTGAATATTTTGATGATAAATACTAAAAACCTTACCATCTTGTGCTACTCTACCTCTAGCATTTGTAGCTATTTCCCTTTCCCTGTTTTGAGCCAATTTACTAAAAAATCGTTACTTGTTTTTTTGACTGTTTTTAAACCAGAGGATTGCAAACGGCTTTCAATCAGCTCTGCCAATCTATTACAAAAGATTACTTTGCCAGATCGATTTAGATGCAACCCATGATTAGTGAAGTTATGTCTTTTCAGCCTTTCATTTAGAAAACAAATCCCCAGTTGTTTAGAATTCTTATTTTTTAGGCTGTTGATTGTATTATGGATTGATTTGTTTGTCGAATTGATTGCTTCATTTAATTCTGGCCTATCAAACCTATTAGGAATAGTACTTATTATTAAGTTTGTTTTTTTGCTGAGTGGCACAATTTCCTTGATTTTTTCTGTTACTTGAGGAAGATGATTCAAGTTAGGTTCATTTATATTATTTGAGCCACCCAGTACAATTAGATAGTCATTTTCATCAAAGTCTTTAGTTTGTTCCCTAGCTGACTCTACAACTGCATTAATTGATGCACTTGGCTTGAAAAAACATTGGACATCAAATTTATTTTTCAATCTTTTATCAAGGAGATCACTGCAATCACGTCCATGACTGGACGTCAGTAGCAGAACTCTCCCTTTCCTATCTTTATTTCCCTCAGCTATATTTTTGGTTGCTGTCTTCAAAACCTCACTGTATGTTTTATTTCGACCATTTTCAGAGCATTTCCCATCATTTAGGTTAGATTCTATTTTTTTGCATTTGGACGGAGGTTCTATCATACATTTAGTATTATCAAATTTAGATTTTAGTTTCTTTATTTCCTCCGACATTAGACTACATTGATTTTTTAGATTTAGTATTTCTTTTTTATGGTCTTCATCTTGTAATTTTATAATCAGTTCCAAAGATTTAATTTCTTCTACCATCCCTAACCTTTCTTCCTCAGACGTTTTTAGAGTTACTTCTAATTGTTTTTTTAAATTAGTGTGGCTACTTTGTAGTTGAGCAACTTTTTCGGCTAAAGTAGTTTGAGGAACTGGGGTTTTTGGTTTTGGCGTTTTTGAATTTTGGTTTTGGGAACGCGTAAGTACTCCCGCTATGTGAACATTTCTATTAATAACCTTCGGTGTTCTACTTGAGCTCATCTTTCTATCTAAGAAATTATATTACTTGCAATAATAATAATTGATTTATAAATGATAGGATTTTAATTTGATTATGATTTTAGTCAAGTAAACTATCTATGTTTATTTTTAAATCTCGAAAACCTAACCTCAAAATAACCTCTAAACGATGTTTGGCTTATAAAATAGAATTAAGAATTAAAATCTAAAACAAAATGATAAAACGTGATCAAGAAACAATTAATAATGAAATTAAAACAAAATTTGTACTTATCCGTGACTATTTATAACACAAAATCTTCCAAAACCCAGGAGCGAAATTATGTATGACTTTCATTCACAACCTCAAGGTCCTATTGAAGGTCGGGTGTGTTGAATTATTGCGAGTTGAGGTCAATGTCAGCAATTAGATTATTTGTCACGTTTACTACTGTAATTTGACTTGTTAACTAACGTTTTGTTTTGATTTCAGACATGACTCCAGAGTTTATGAATTTTGTTTATTAATTAATATGTTGTCTTTTATTATAGGTTTCTTTTATTCAAAGTAAATAACATGAAACTAATCACGTCCAGTCAATCAATTATTTATTTTGTTATGATTTCAATCAGAAATTAATTACCTTTTATTCAATTATTGTTTTGAATATAATTGTTAATGTTAATAATGGTAGAATTTCATAGTATGTACAGAAACTTGTCAAATAGTTTTCTACTTAATTCATGTATTTTTGAACTTGATGTTTATTGATTTTTTTCAAGTCATTTTATCAAATTCGAAATTTGTTAAATATTATGGTCGTTACTTGGCTTATTTTATCATTTTTGAGCTGAAATACTTATTTCTCATAATTTTTTATTGATTTTTTTTGTTTAATGATACTGTGGTCGTGTTTTTTTCTCATTCTTATTTAAATTGAATTTGATTTTCACCTTTGAAGTTATTTTCTTGAATTTGAGATTTGTTGTTTAAAGTTAGCTGTAGAGTTTTATGATTGCATAATGGGAAGTTTAGTAGTTTGATTTTGAAAGTTGTTTTTCTATACAGTAGAATTTATTATAATTGTAAAGGGGTTATCCTTTCCTAAAACTTTTCCTTGAATTAGATTTAAAATTTCTTATACTCATTCATATTCCTATAAGTAGTAGTTCTCATATTACATCTTCTCGACTTCGGACTTTGCGGGAGTATGTGGACTTCGCCTCGAGGACTTCGGGACATCGCGGGATTTCATGGACTCAATGACTCAAGCACTCAAGGACTTCACGGGCTTCTTCGAAATGACTTCAGCTTCAGCGCAAGGCGACTTGTGAATTGTCACTACACTCTACGAGATCGATTTTCCTGAAGATCTGGAGGATATTATGCAAGCAGAGACGTTTGGCTGTTAACACAAGCAGGGCCTGAATTTTCATCACGTAGTATGCTGTACACTACCTACTCAACAACGGAGAGGACATCAGGCGCTAATCAGAGCTTCCGTATAACGAAGAACAAACTTCATCTTCTGTGGAAATCATAACAGATGAATTTCGATGCTGGGAGATTTCATTATTTTGGCGGCTTGATTGGATGGCAGTTGGATGAATTACTATCCAGTGACTACTTAACTACCGTAGCCTATTACTGGTTGAACACACATGCTACTACTTGCGAGCTGAGCTGCGAGAGATTTCTTCGACAGTTGAGAGACGGCTCGACTTCAACCTTGGATACCTTACGATCTTCATCTTATCTTTGGTACCGGGTTCAATATTGTACCTGTGTCTGGAGGTCTGAAGGAGTTGAAGCAACTATAATGATCATCGACGAACAGCAGACATTCAAAAATCGGACGAATACAGGAGGACGACATCTAACATCAGACAAATATGGGAGGACTTCACATACAAGGACGACTGCTAGTTCATCGCTCAGGACATCTAAATATCATCTACATCTTTGAGAACTACTTTAACCTATCTTCATTCCAGAACCCCTAAAATTTGAATTGTATTTGTTGAAAGTTAATTTATTTAGAGAACTATTGTTTGTGCAGCATAGTTTCATTTTGAATGTTTGTAATTTAGTTTGAGTAACCTACCTTTCTATGTAAATGTTTGATTTCAATTTATAGTAGCATTATCAAGTCAATCAGGCACACGTTTGTTTCCGGAGTATATTATTTTGTTTTATTATTAATTATTATTTTTTTTGTTCCCCTCTTGTACTCAGGGACGAGTCTTTCAGCGGGATGGGTGATGTGTCACCTGGTCATATGGGACATATATATGAATCATGTATTTATCTCATATTGATCAGGATTTTAGAGTTTTAATTTAGAAAAGTTTAATGAACAGTGTTTTTGTCTTTGAACAATTTTTGTCATCGACAGAAAGATTGTTTATTTCATTTGTTGTCAAAATTATTGTAGCTTCTCTTTTTGTTTTTAATAACAAACGTGCCGCTTGTGCGACTGATAAAAATATGTATTTGAAATGGCTTCATGTTTGGCATTGACTGAGTTATATTTAATACCCAAAATTTTACTTTTGGGTGTGAGCTCGTTCGATAGGACTGTGAGTAAAGTCCGGCTGTTCTGGTGAAGGGGATAGATTTTGTTCTTGTTTATAATACAGTTTTCCTGTCACAGTTCGGGCAGTTTAAAGAGAATTGTATTATTGAATAGGAGGGGATCTGAACCCACTTCATTAGATCAGTTATTTTGATTTTTAATTTATAATTAACGTCGCGTTTCAACCAGTGGATGCCAAATTGGGAAGCCATTTTCATAAAGGTAGGTGACTACTGAGTCATTGTTTTAAATTTTTCATAACCACAACAAATGAATCTTCACTAGCAGCAAAGCGAGTAGCCCTTGAAATATTCATCTGATTATTATTATTTCTAATTATAATTCTAATTTTGTACAAATAATTTATTGTTTTGTTTTAAATATCAAAAACCTGTACGATCTTTTCTTGTTTTTCATTTTCCCACCCTTACATATTCAGTGAAGGCACATATTGCTTACACATTCAAACATTCAAACATTTAAACATTCAAACATTTAAACATTTAAACATTTAAACATTAAACATTTAAACATTTAAACATTTAAACATTCAAACATTTAAACATTTAAACATTTAAACATTTAAACATTTAAACATTTAAACATTTAAACATTTAAACATTTAACATTTAAACATTTAAACATTTAAACATTTAAACATTCAAACATTTAAACATTTAAACATTTAAAATTTAAACATTTAAACATTTAAAACATTTGAACATTTAAACATTAAACATTTAAACATTTAAAACATTTGAACATTTAAACATTTAACATTTAAACATTAAACATTAAACATTTAAACATTTAAACATTTAAACATTTAAACATTTAAACATTTAACATTAAACATTTAAACATTTAAACATTTAAACATTTAAACATTTAAACATTTAAACATTTAACATTAAACATTTAAACATTTAAACATTTAAACATTAAACATTTAAACATTTAACATTTAAACATTTAAACATTTAAACATTTAACATTAAACATTTAAACATTTAAACATTTAAACATTTAAACATTTAAACATTTAAACATTTAAACATTTAAACATTTAAACATTTAAACATTTAAACATTTAAACATTTAACATTTAAACATTTAAACTATTAGTATGACCTATTCCACCCTCTAGGTTTTCTAATAATTGCGAAGTATTGCTACAACGCGGACTAGCTACAGCCGGGTATGGGTCGGGGTCAGTAGCCGTACTGACAGGTGGAGTTACCGGACCTACACTTCTCCCTCTATCCTGATTCTTTACCCTCTGCTTCTTTCGCGAGATTTTTACTTTCAGGGGAAGAGTGTCTACCCGTGGCGTTACTGGCCGATTCGGCCCTCTGCCTTTGGAATACAGGGTGGGTGTTAAGGGATATTAAGATAACCCTACACAAGGAGACGGATCTGACTATCAGATCCCTACCAATAATTCTATTTATAAAGGTAGTACGCAATCTGAACCAACTGCGAATTGACGGCGAGCAAGCTGTACCTGCAAGCCCGGGATGTGGTTTTTCTATGGGGTTTAAGGTGAGGGCTATGGAGTAACGGTATGGCGGAACTATGGAGTTGTTAGTGATATTTAAGATATAATTAAATAGGGGACGGTATAGGGTGTAAGCTATAGAGAATAGGGTGCAGGGTATGAGGTATACGGTATAGGGTATAGGGAACAGAGAATCAATAATAAAATTATTATTCTCTACAGCAAATAAATGTCTGCTCAATAATCCGCAATCTGAGAATTGCACTCTAGCTCTCAGCAGGCTGGACCTGCTAGCTAAATACAGTATATCAATTTCAATTATGTGGTAATTAAAATTCAGAGGATGAGGTTTCGGGTGTCGGATTTCTGAATCACGAGCCTGCAGCTGCGAAAGGATTTTCAGCAATTCTGAAACTGCTAAACAGGATTTCCGCGCTAATCTGATGACTGCGCGCTGGTTATTAAGGGCCAATCTGTGACTGCCCTTAAGGGTATGGGAATCACTCTCAATCGTCCGAAACGCTTTTAAATTAATAGTCAGTATGTCGACTATTATGAGAGGATAGAAAAGATTTTTCACAGACACAGTCTGTAGAATAATATCGGGAAGACAACAGTCTGTCGTTGTCAGGGTAGGAAAGGATTTTTCCAGGATTTTCCACAAGGAAAATATCGAGTCAGAGACTCCTAATTCAGGAAAAGATTTCAATAGACTTTTCCAAGTAATTGCCAGTCTAAGGACTACCACAAGATCGATCTCTAATTTGCAACTGAGATCACGGGAAAATTCGTGAATTTTCCACAGGTAAAGCCAGCAAATAATATTTGCTATTAAAGAAGACAGGTTTCTAAGAATTTTAGAAAGGATTCGCGGGTCTGAAAACCCGCGACTAGGACGATCTCGAATCTGGAACTGAGATCAGGAAGGATTTTAACACAGGAAGAATTAAGAGAAAGAAAGAGAAAGGATGCCGCAGTCTAGAAACTTCGGCGAGGAAGTCCTCAAGCTGTACCTGAGAGCTAGAAGGATTTTAGAATAGGGAAAATGAAGAGAAAGGAAGAGAATGGACGTCGCAGTCTAGAAACTTCGACAAGGACGAACTCAAGCTGCACCTGAGTCCTCTAGGAAAAGGATTGGACTTTTCCTACTTGGAATTACAGCAAGTCAGAAACTGCTAAGCGAATTTAAAATACAGGGCCACTCTATAGTATGAAAACTAAGCAAGGAAAATTTACCATAAATGATCATAATCTCTCTACTAGGATAAAAATTAATCGAGAAAACTTTTCTCAAAAGGAACAGGGATTTTCCCACAAGAATAAAAATTAATTGAGAAAAACTATTCTTAAAAAGGACAGGGATTTCCCTACAAGAATAAAAACTCAATGGAGAAAAATTACTCTTTAAACTAAAGGCCACCTTACTACAGAGAAGGAAAAATATACGGACTACCAGTCCTGACATACAATTACCTGAAATGACGTGGATACTGATACGGAGAATAGCGAACCGATTCCCACTTCCCGTATTATAAGTTAAAAACGTCGTGAAGCGACAGAGTCCAGACTTAAGAATTAAGTACTCAAAAATAATCCGCTAAAGAGCCTAGCTAAATTTCCCACTCAACTATTTGTAGCACAAACTTGAGATCCCTTACAGGTTTCAAAACCAAGGATAACTCGTTCACCCCCAGTGATACGAATTTAGGAAAAATAACCAACAAGAAAGATAATCCCCCAGGAGAATCCACCTTCAAATACAGTCGGCAATTCGACATACAATATTCCATTCACTAAAATACAGAATGGAATATTAACCCTCTAGTACACCACTATTAGGAGCGCCGCTCGGAACGCAGCCGTACACGAACCCGTTCACCGAACTACTGCTTTCTCCCAGGTCTTCTTGAAGCTGCACCGGGTCGCTGAAAATTAGGAGGCCGGGGGAAAAGAGCTTCCTGACCAATGAGAGTCTGAAAAGACGATCACGCCACTGGTCATGTGACAGGGTTTGACTCAGCTGCTCCTGATGCTAAGGGTGCAGCAAATGATGACAGTGATACTAATTGCTACACTAATTCAGGCCGGTAAACAATATTTCTATTCCAGAAATTTCATGAAGAACGATACCAACCCGACTCGGTAGCCGCTTATCGTTTAGATGATATGAATGCTGCTAATTTAAAGGGGTTGACGGCGATGGTGATGATGTGCATGTACACAACTGCAAATCTAACAAAATATATCCGGCAGTCGATCCTATTCCTATTCTAAAACAGAATAAATTCGCTAATTTTACACTAGACGACTGCTCTCTATCCGTCACAAAAATTCACTTTGTGACAAAACATTTAAACATTTAAACATTTAAACATTTAAACATTTAAACATTTAAACATTTAAACATTTAAACATTTAAACATTTAAACATTTAAACATTTAAACATTTAAACATTTAAACATTTAAACATTCAAACATTTAAACATTTAAACATTTAAACATTTAAACATTTAAACATTTAAACATTTAAACATTTAAACATTTAAACATTTAAACATTTACACATTTAAACATTCAAACATTTAAACATTTTGGGTCGTTTCGTGTGTGGTTACTTTGATTGTATCCGCACCAAAACCCCACTTCAGAGATAGAATCATTTGATACTCTTATTTTCCAAGAAGGATTTTGCCTCTTGTCTAATAAAAATATTCATCATTCTACTCTGGATCCTAAACTAACAAATTTACCATTTTCATTAAGTTGACAATGCGTTGGCAATAAATAAAATACATTGCATCTGATTACTTTTATTGAAAACTTTTTAAGTTTACAAAATAAAAGAATGTTAAACAATAAAAAACTTATTACTACCAAACCTATACTCTGAATTATGTTTTCTTTTTGACAAGACCTAATTTTTAAAATAATGAACAAATTTTACTGATTTTCTCAAAATAGATTAGATTAATTAATTTTCTACTCACGTGAATTTACCCAAGATTCCACTATTAATTTTAATCACCTTAAAAAATTTAAATTGACACTTTCAAAAGTTACATTAATAAACAAATTTTCTACTTTATGTTTAATTGAACAAATAAATGAAATAATAAGCTATTAATTTAAATTTTACCAATAAATGTGGAGCAACCAAATTTTTTGTTCTAACTCGTGGGAATCTCAGGTGAAAAAGGTACGGAATCAAACAGGATATATTATGAACTTCCTCTACCTGGAGCAATTAAATCTCAATGCTACTGAAATCTGAGTTATATAATTCAATGTATCAACCAAATAAAAGTTAAATTTTAATTTATAAACTGGTTATTTAATTTGTACAATGTCAAAACTTTATAAAAAAATAAATAAACTATTGTTACAATTCAATTGAGTTCATTTATTCTGTTGTTTGACAATGAAATAGACTAAATAATCATATGTGTGATTGGCAAGGCACTGGTGACTCCTTACTGTACTCTGTCTTTGTGAAGTGTGTGTAACATGCCTTAAGTAAAACGTTTGAGTTCAATGTATTGGTTTGACTTTAAAGTAAAAATAAAATCAGTAATAATGTTCAAATAATCGTAATACTTTATTTCTTCACCGATATAACCTTCAACAGGTTATGGGCCCAGGCTGGATCTTTCGTGTGCAAGTAAAAAAAACCTTTTTAACCTAAATACTCTCGTGCAAGACAACAATGGAAGTTCGGAGATTCAACTCTAAAATAGTAATACCGGTGAAGTGATTGAACTCTAGTAAAAACATTAAAAGTGAAAGTAAAATACCCAAAAGTAAAATCAGGTAAGGCAATCGAGTTCAAAGTAAAAATGGCTGGTTCCAGTGATTCGGACTTGGGTATGGTTGGAAAGCTATCCAACGATGAAGACTTTCAAATGTGGAAATTTAAAATTAAAATTTTGTTCGACTCTCAAGGACTTAGTGATATTGTTAATGGAAAAGAATTAAAACCAAACGACCCTAGTAAAGAAAAAGAACTTTCTATTTTCAATTTGAAGGACGCTAAAGCCAAGAAAATAATAATAACTACAATTGACTCAAAACCTTTGAATCACATTTTGAACTGTGAAACTTCATGTGAAATGTTTAAAAAACTGTGTCAAATCTACAAACGTGATGAAAAACAACAGAAATTTTCTCTAATGCAGGACTTTTTCAATTTTACACTAGAGGCTAATGAAGACATTGCTAGTTTCATCAGCCGTCTGGAAAATTTGACCCATAAATTGAAATCTGTTGGACACGAAATCGATGACGAGATGGTTATTGGCAAAATATTCAGCTCCCTGCCCAGGAAATACACCCACTTTCAAACTTCGTGGGAAGCAACCGCAATTTGTGACAGAAATCTCACAAACCTAACCTCCCGGTTGGTGAATGAAGAACGCAGACTATCTACTGATAAAGGTGATTCTGTGCAACCAGTGGTATTCAAAACATCAGAAATCCAGTGCTACAGATGCAAAAATTATGGACATATTTCCCGTGAATGCAGAAATAAAATGAAACAGAAAAGTGGTCTATTCTGTAGTATTTGCAAGAAGAATAATCATGAAGACAAAGACTGTTACTTTCGTAAAAAACAGAATGATAAGAAGAAGAACCAAGTATCCTTTTTAACTACTAATTCTAATGTAAAATACTATGACACTTTCGTAATTGACTCAGGGTCTACTTCACATATGGTAAAATCTAAATCACTATTTGATAGTTCCATTCCAATTAGTTGTAAAGTAGGAGTAGCCAAGGAAAATGAATCAATGTTTGCTCTTGAGGTAGGAAACATCAAATCAGACAAATGCAACTTAAATAATGTTTTATATGTTCCAGAACTTTCTAAAAATTTGTTATCTGTAAGTGCTATCACTGAGAACGATGGTAAGGTCTTATTTAGTGGAAATAGGGTTGAGGTGTTGAAAGACAATGAAGTCATTATGGAAGGCATAAAAAATTCGAATGGTTTGTTTGAAGTTGACTTGAAAATGCATAATTCAAATTCAGTCCATCATGTAATGACTAGCACTATTTCACCCAAGTCTAATGAGTCTAATGAAGTAGAATTATGGCATAGGAAGCTAGGCCACCTTGGTGTAGATAACATGAAAAAGCTCATAAATCTTAGTGAGGGAATGAATATTAAAACTAAAATTGATGACTTTTCAAAAAACCCATGTGAAATATGCTTGTCTGCTCGCCAAACAAGGCAACCTTTTAAAACAGTCAGGGAAAGGGCAACAAGACCCCTTGAAATAGTACATACTGATGTTTGTGGGCCTATTACCCCGGTAAGTTGGGACAATAAAAGATACATGGTTACTTTTCTAGATGATTTCACACATTTTGTCATGGTATTTCTTATTCAAAATAAAAGTGAGGTATTTGATATAATGAAACAATTTGTAGCTGAAGTAGAGGCAAAATGGCATTCTAAAATTTCAAAATTTCGGTGTGATAATGGTGGGGAATATTCTAGTAATAAAATCAAGGATTGGTGTCAAAATAGAGGGATTTTCATGGATTTCACCATTCCATACACTCCAGAATTAAATGGAAAGGCAGAAAGAATCAATAGGACATTGCTAGAAAAGGTTAGGGCACTTTTGTTTGATTCAGGATTGAAAAAGGAAATGTGGGGTGAGGCTGTAAGGACAGCAGCTTATATTGTTAATAGAAGCCCAACATGTACTCTTGATTGTACTCCAGCTGAAAAGTGGTACGGTAAAAAACCAGATCTATCAAGACTACAGATTTTTGGAAGTATAGCATACAGTCATGTTGCAGGTAATCTTAAGAAACTTGACAGTAGAACCAAGAAGCTAACGTTTGTAGGATATTTGCAAAATGGTTATCGGTTGTGGGATGCTGATAAGAGGAAAATAATTGTTTCTAGGGATGTAATTTTTTCAAATGTTGAGCAATCTAACCAAGGTGAAAAGTATTCTGACCCCAAAATATTCAAGATAAATCAAGGCTTTGACATTGAGGGAATCGCAAAAGGTAATGATCCAAACAATGTATTTGAAGAAATTGAAAATGATGGAGTACAAGAAACTGAAATAAATGAAGTTGAAGAAATTGAAAATAATGAAGTAGAAGAAACTGATACAAGTGAAGCTGAGGGTATTGAGATTGAAACAAATGATATTGAAGATGGAATCAATGAAGTAGAAGTAAATGAAGAAAGTGGAGAAGAAATGATGGATGAAAATAATGAAATAAGAGGGAGAGAGAAAAGAGTGATTAAAAAACCAGTGTGGTTGGAAGACTATGAAACCAGTTATCTTAGTCTACAAGTAGATGAGCCTCTTACATTTTCTGAAGCTATGAAATCAAACAATTCTGTAAAGTGGTTGGAGGCAGTAAAAACTGAACTAAATGCTTTGAAAGAGAATAATACTTGGACAGAGGTAGATACTGTACCAGAAAACAAAGAAATTATTGATAGCAAATGGGTATTTAAAATTAAAAATGATGAGAAGGGTAACATTCAGTACAAGGCTAGATTAGTTGCTAGGGGGTTTCAACAAAAGGATAGCATAGATTTAAATGACATTTATGCCCATGTGGCCAAATTGCCAACTTTTCGGATTTCCATGAGTGTTGCAAATAAATTAGGGTTTCCTGTATATCAGATGGATGTAAAAAATGCTTTCCTTAATGGTGATATCAAAGAAGACGTTTATATGTCATTACCAGAGGGAGTAGAAGGATTTAGGAATAAGGTCTGTAAACTTAAGAAGTCAATTTATGGTCTGAAGAAATCTCCAAAAGATTGGAATTCCAAATTTGATTCTGTAATGAAAATGAACAATTTTACTAGGTCTAAAAATGATTATTGCTTGTATTCTAAAATTGTGGAGGGTAAAAAGGTATTTCTATTATTGTATGTAGATGACTTACTTATTTTTGGTTCAGATGAGAATGATGTTTCAAGATTGAAATCAGTCTTACAAGAAAATTTCAAGATGAAAGACTTGGGCTTAGTTTCTAATTTCTTGGGAATTAATGTCAAACAAGATATTGAGAAGGGGGTAACTGTTATTAGTCAGAAGGAGTATCTCAAACATGTATTGGAAAAGTTCAACATGCAGGATTGTAAGCCAATGGACACTCCCATGGATAAAAATTTCAACTTTGAATTATTGACTAGAGATAAGTCAGAGTCTGTAGAAATAGAAAAGAAATGTCGTAGACTAATTGGTTGTCTTATGTATGCTGTTGTAGGATCTAGACCTGATTTGTGTTGTACTGTATCTTTCTTGAGTCGATTCCAAAGTTGTGCCAGTGAAATGTTGTATAAAAATTTAAAACGTGTATTGAGATATGTAATATGTACTTTAGATTTAGAGCTAGTATATAAGAGAGAATTGAATGATGATATGATTGTAGGCTATGTAGATGCAAACTGGGGTGGTGATTTAGAGAGAAGATCAACCTCAGGTTATTGCTTCAAGGTTTTTGGTAATACTATTTCTTGGTGTACCAAGAAGCAACAGAGTGTTTCATTATCTAGCACAGAAGCTGAGTATGTTGCTTTGAGCCAAGCTGCAAGCGAGGCTTGTTGGATAAAAGGAATTTTAATTGATTTTTGTGTTGTTGAAAATAAGAAAACTTGTATTTTGTTGTTTGAAGACAATCAGTCTGCTATCAAAATAGCTCATAATCCTGAGCATCATAAAAAAATGAAACATGTAGATATAAGGTATCATTTTGTAAGAGAGAAAATTTCTGAAGGTGTTATTCAAGTTGAGTATTTAAAATCCTCAGATCAGATTGCTGACATTTTCACAAAACCCTTGGGAAAGGAACCTTTTGTCAAGTTTAGAAATAATATTTTTTAATAATTAAGATGTTTTTGAACTATGTTAATTTTCCTATAACTTACTTTGTTTTTTGATTGATAAATTTTTTTTTGGGTTATTTCATTGAGGGGGCGTGTTGTTTGACAATGAAATAGACTAAATAATCATATGTGTGATTGGCAAGGCACTGGTGACTCCTTACTGTACTCTGTCTCTGTGAAGTGTGTGTAACATGCCTTAAGTAAAACGTTTGAGTTCAATGTATTGGTTTGACTTTAAAGTAAAAATAAAATCAGTAATAATGTTCAAATAATCGTAATACTTTATTTCTTCACCGATATAACCTTCAACATATTCAACCTGATTTATTGACATTAAAAGGCGGCAAGTTTAAAATTTTGTTTTGGCGGTATGAGATCGACAAGTTTGAACTACAAAATCAATTCTCTCTCAAGTTAACTTGATAATATTTAGTGTGACATTTTTCATTATTTTTCCTAACATTACAAATGCCTGCCTTCAACAATAAAAAAATTATTTTCAATTTTGAAAAAATTTAAAATTGATTTTTTTTTATAAGTGTAATTACACAAAGTATAGAAATTCTGAATCAAGATTACTACATCGAATATACTGAAATAATTATTTTTTTATATATAAAGCGATTGCATTAAATTCTCATAGCAAAATTTAAGTATGTCAAAAAATATTCAAATGATTATTAATTCATATAAGAAAATTACAAAATTATTTCGTTACATTTTTATGCATAACAATCTAGAATGTATATTGTCAAAATTTTCATCAAAATGAATACATTATAGATATAAACAGATTTGTCAAATTGTAAGAATAAAATTCCATAAGTTAATAATAAATGAATATAGATTATTAGAATACAAAACAAATATAGAATAAATCAATGATGTATAGTGGATATATTCATGTTATAAAAAACATTCTCAAATACTCATACTCAATTATAGTCTATTTACAAAGAATAGTTCAATATATGAAGACACTTTCAATATATTTACGTCGATGAATGTTTTTTGCGATGAAATGTTTTATGTGATGATCAATGATGATGAAGAATGTTTTTATTCCAATGAATGTGAAGATGGTAGCAGTATAGAACTCTAGAAGTTCTTGTAGACCAACTCGTTCTTGAAGTACCATGGAATTGAAGTCATCAGTCATCATTGAAGAATTATAGTCACAAATTGTAGACATCGCAAACATCTCGTTTCATTTTTCTTAGTGCTTCTAAAATTTTTTAGGAGTGATTTTTTTTTTTTTTTTATTCTTGAAGATAACATAACAGCATACAGATTTCAGACACATCTTATGCAGTAATAACTTGAAGATACATCGTGAATAACTTGAAGATATTGTAGATTTCAGTCATGATATTTTTTTTTTTTTTTTTTTAGCATCAATGAGAAAGTTCATTTGATAGAAGTTCTTGTAGAAATAACTATTTTATTCGATAGTTATTACAAGTTTTGAAGATCAATTTGACATTTTGTAAAGCAGGAACATTGTTTACAAAAATCCATTAGACTTGGATTTAGATGAAGATGTTACAAAAATCCATTAAACTTGGTTTTATGCGAATCTTGAAGATCAATTTTAACAATTTTTTACAACTGGAACATTTTTGGATTTAGGCGTAGATGAAAGTTCATTTGCAGGCACATTCGTAGATACATCTCGTTATTTTTTAATCACTCATTTCTTTTACTTCTCACTTTTACATGTCCATACTCGTTTAGATAGCACTTTTATTTGTAGTTGTAGTTGCATTATGTGCAAGTGGAAAATTTTGAAAAGATTAACTTAAGGAACGGAGTGAGTTGCTAGAAAGGATTCACTGTTGCCAATATCTAGAAAGGAATAGCTTTTTAAGGTAAGGTAAATTTTAGGTAAAGGTTTCTTGCAATGCAAAATCTTGAAGTTCTTGTGACTATAATTTCTGGAACACTCTCTATGTGGAATGACATCTTTACGCTGTGGAATGGAGTTAGGCCACATCTCAGCTTGAAGTTCTGCGACGAAGTTCCATACCACTACCATTTTATTTTCAGCGATTTCGTTGTCGTAGAATATTGAAGATTCGAAGATATCATTCACATTTGTATTATACGTTGCAGTGTTATTCGATGCACTAGTAGTCACTTTCACGTCAAGAATGTATGAGCATTTAAGAATAAAAAATTATTATTTAAATTTTTAATAAGAATAAAATATACATATATTTTTTTTTAAAGATAAGTTTTAGAATTAACTATTACTCAAAAATATAGTTAAGTTGATAAATCGTCAGTCATATTTCAAACAAAATGAATCATGAATATTGTAAGTTCATGAATTTATCCACAAATTTCAAGTAAATCATAAAATAAAATATTGACAGAAGAGTTATACTAAATATTTAGATAGGATATTAGTGATCAATAGCATATGAATCAATTTTAATTAAACAATATTATTATTTCAAGTACATACACATTATTATTACTGAATACAAGTGAATATAGAGTAAATATATCAATCATCATTAATACCTCAACAATATTTGAATACATGTTTGACAGATTAAACATAACAATCATCATTAATACCTTCATAATATTTTTCAAGTCATTGTGAACAAAATACATATTCAGAATTATTCAGACAGTTAGGTAACAACAATATTATATTATTTATTCCTTTATTTAAATCGTTTCAATGGTTTTCAGCAATTTATTTTCAATTAATTTGAACATTCATTATTTTATTAATCATTAATGTCAATCATTTGTTTATGAATTTACTATAAAAGTAGGAAGTTAAACACAATGAAATTTAAATATTACTTATAAATTTTCCAAAACTTTCAAAATACGTTTCATCAAGTCATTTAAATCATTGTATTACCAACACAAGCTACATGGTCATTCATAAGCACAAATTACATTACACAAAATTTATGAGCATCCCTTAAGACTTCAAGGTCAGGATTTCTTACTCAAACAAAATACAATTATAAATCAATAATTACTAATACTAATACATACCAACAAGAATACTAAACAACAGTACCAATACAATAGATTTCATGACTCAATAAAATTTGTTTGAATTACATTATTATTTTAAACAAAGTTTCATTTTCTACAGTTGATTTAACAAAGTGTTATAGTATTCTGACAGAATCCAAGGTCAGGGCAGTGGACTGTGAATGATAGTTGGTATAATACCTACAAATAAATCTTTGAATTCTGTGCATAAAAATACTGATAGCTTGAAGTGTGGTAATTACGCCAATAAAAGACTAAATGAATCAACAAGATGAGATTTAATAACAATAAAATAATAATAGGCAGATGGCCACATACGAAAACAATTGTAAGTAGATTGAGTCAAATATCTTGGGATCAATACAACATGATAACACGTTAGAGAAATACAAAATTTAAATGAGATTAGGTCAATGACATTAATGACCATTGAAGTCTGACAATAATCGAAAAGGTAATATTAATGATACCTGAAATGAATATAAATTGAGTGCTATAATGAAAGTTATTGCTGTAAGGTTCAATATTAATGATTAAAAAATGACAATAAGCTGTAAATAATGCTCAACAAGTAAAATACATAAAAATATAAGCGGCATAGGCCTTCAGTGATTTGAATGTCAAGATAGACATCAATCGAACGATAATTAGGCATCAGTGGCCTTAGTGAATCACTTGTAAAGCCAAGGGTAGCTGTCAAATCCAATGAACTAGTTGTTACTATTGAATACAATTATATAGGCGTCAGTGGCCTCAGAAAATCACTTGTAAAGCCAAGGGTAGCTGTTAAATACAATGAATTAATAGGCGTCGGTGGCCTTAGTGAATCACTTGTAAAGCCAAGGGTAGCTGTCAAATCCAATGAATTAATAGGCGTCGGTGGCCTCAGTGAATTGAATGTCAAGATAGACATTAATAAAACAATAAGTAGGCGTCAGTGGCCTCAGTGAATTGAATGTCAAGATAGACATTAATAAAACAATAAGTAGGCGTCAGTGGCCTCAGTGAATTGAATGTCAAGATAGACATTAATAAAACAATAAGTAGGCATCAGTGGCCTCAGTGAATTGAATGTCAAGATAGACATTAATAAATCAATTATGATACATACGTAAATGAAAATTGAATAGAACGATTTACGTAACCTGAATAAAATTTTGAAGAGGAGATGCAGCCAGGCAGACAGGCAATGACTCCGCAATACCCACAGGAACAGGACATCAGCAAGCGATGATGTAATCTGGCCATGCAATGACAAGAATGGAAACGTCCACCACAGCAGGCGAATCCCCCAGTGGAAATGTAGGCTGGAGCATGTAGAATCCCAAATGAATAATCCGACTTTCAAGTTGTGGAATTTTTAGATTGATTTCCAAACGGTAGAGATGATGAACTTGAAAGTTTGAGTTTCACGAGGTGAAGCCAATTGTAGAAGAATGGCAATTGAAGCCCAAACGAGGTTGTAATTTTTGAAGTTTATCAGAGTAAATGAGTGAAGAAATCGATGAATAATTGAATCACAATTGAAGAATAGAATAAATGAATTAATTTGCAGAAGTAATTCACACTTTAAAAACGTTCTGTAGATCAAATAAATAGCGATGAACGCCGACACGAGGTTGCAATTTTTGACAAGTTTATCAAAGGTTTATCAGAGTAAATATGCGAAGCAATCGATGAATAATTGAATCACAATTGAAGAATAGAACAAACGAATTAATTCGAAGAATAATTCACTTTTAAAAACGTTTCGTAGGTCCGATGAATTCAGATGAAAAGTTTAGACCGGGCGCAGGACATGCACACCCGACCATACTCCATTGAAAGACAAACAGCAAACTAAAGGCGCTAGCAACAAAAAGGGAAGGAGGAAATGTCAGCCATGTATGTGAAACGTCTACAAACGTTTGGTGAAAAGGTAGCAAATATCAAGAAAGTAGGATGCCTAAAGACAAATTAAATTCCAAAAAATCGAATAGTACAAATATTAAAATTGCAACGGCAAACAATCCAACGAAAAAATATGAATAATAGTATAGAAAACCAACTTGACTAGAGCAGTGGCAAAGAACCGCGACTGTGACGTCACTGGTCAGCGCAGACAGACAAAATGACGACATGATGTCTACGTAGTAGCGGAACGAGTAACAAGTGGAACCGTTCCAATAAATGCTTTGTCAGATTTTACATAAACTGGGCCCCTTGTGTCATACGGGGGTATGGCACAATAAGAAAGAGTAAGAAATATGTAAAATCCGGCAAGGCAATTGGAAATTGAAAACTGGGCCCCATGTGAGAACCAGGGGAAAAAACAATGAAACCTGAAAATACAACATGAACCATAAGAGCAAGGGGATTAACTAGAATCCTCATCAATGGGAAGAGGTGCTAAACTCGAAATAGCTCTCTTAAAAGTGCCAGAGGGAGTGAGAACAGTGACAACTCGAACCTTGTCGTCCTTACCGGGATGAACTTCAGTAATGCGCGCCAGCTTCCAAGTGGACTGCGCGGAACCAGGATCCTTCAAGATGACAACCGTACCGACCTTCAAATTTTCATAACTGTTTAGCCATTTGCCTTTTTTCTGAAGAGTGGTGGAGGAATGGGTCTTTTTTCTGAAGAGTGGTGGAGAAAAAGTACGAGATTTGGGGCCGCCTACACGGATGGAAATAGGACCGGCGTAATCCAAACCACAATTATAAAAGGGAAAATTAGCCTGTACGCGGGCCGCTGGTAAACTACCCATGATTTGCTCAGAACGAAGAGCTGAAAAGCGAAAACACAATATGCAATGCCGCAATACACTTTTGATGGTGCGATGGGTGGAGGGAAACCAAAATCGTTGTCTTACACTAGCCATGGTGGCCTGCACACCAGCATGACTTAGACGACGATGGTGAGCAATAATCAATGCACGAGTGAATTTGTGATTGCTGGGCAACAATATTTGATGTTTATAATCAAAGGAAGCATTTGCATTTTGCAAACGTCCACCAACTCTGAGCAGAGAATCTGAATGAATGAATGGTGACAAGGCTTTAATAGAACTATTAGGCAATAGCTCCTGATTTTGACGCAATGCTTTAAGTTCAGCAGAGAAAGCTTCTTCTTGAATAGATTTGAAGATACAATTTTCAGCTTTTGAAATTTCAGAGATAGATAATTGACCAAAGCGCGGAGTGACTGAATTTTGTTTTCTACAATTATGAATGAACCGTAGAACATATGCTGTTGTACGAACAGTTTTGTGATAGGTGGAGCAACTATTGATTATACCTGAAATAACATCATTATGAGCAGAAGTGGTAGCTAATACCTGAACTGATTGAGAACTGATTTCCTGAACTGATACCTGAACTGATTTCTCTAACTGATGAGAGACATCATTTGAAGTTAGAAAATTTGACATGACCCTACGGGGAGCGGCCACAGGTGAAGCGGGGAGGCACGAACGAGGTGGTGCAATAGGACGAATAGCTTTACAAGAACCAAATATGACCCAACCTAGACTGGTTTTCTGAAGAATGGGAGCATTTTGAGCTAGATATAATTTACCAGGCTGAAGTATCGATGCAAATATGCCAGCACCAAGTAACAGATCTACAGGCTTAGGCTGATCAAACAATGGATCCGCTAATTTGAGTTCAACAGGAATTGAAATTTTGGAAAGATCAATGTTCACACTAGGAACATTAGATGATATGCTATCAACTACAATACAATTTTCTTCAACCGACCACGAACGATCAGATGAAGACAAGCAAACTGAATGAGAAATAGATGATTTGGTCTTATTCTCACCTACACTATGAATCAAAGTGTCAGAATACAAAGCAGCAAGTGACAATTTTTCAGTCAACCTAGTTGACATCAAATTACAATTAGAGCAAGAATCTAAAAGCGCGGTTGCTTTAATAAATTCCCCACTAGAAGATTGAACCAAAACTTCGGCAGTAGGTAACAAGGCGACAGTTGATTGCTGTTGCAAACACAGAGACGAAGTGGAGCTCATTGTGACATGAGAGTTCTTCTGAGTCTGTTCTGCATGAGAAACAGCTTGCTTAGTTGTTTCCGCATTCTGAACCATGACAGAATTCAAAACAGCATTCTTACCCTTGGAGGGAGCAAAGGATTGAGAATGATTAACATTTGAAGTTACCTTATCCTTAGAAGTAGGCTGAGTGTCTCGTGATTGAGGATACGACCTATGAAGAACAGTGTGGTGACTCTTGCCACAAAGTGTACACGATTTGTCCGAACAAACATGATTGGGTGTGAAAGGCTTGAGGCAATTGTAACATAACCTTTTGTCACGGACAGCATTCCAACGATCAGTAACCTGCAACTTCAATAATTCATCACAACGATTTGGAAAATGACCAACAGAATTACAAAAACTACAAGGTGACATAGAAGAGGTAGTAACCTGCATCCTAGCTTGAACATTCGATTGATTTTGATTGAACTTCGGCTTGCTATGAGCACCAACCGAGTTGGATGTCCTTTGCTGTACATTCCCTTGATGATGGTTAGCTGAGCTTGAAGCAACAGCTTCCATGATTTTGCATTGTGATTCCAAAAAATTCCAAAATTTATCAATGGTGGGAATGTCGTGTATACCAACACTCTTTTCCCATTCTCGAACAGTAGCAGTATCCAACTGCAACAACATTTTGTGCATGTACAATAAGTCCTTGATTTGGACTCCAAGTTGAAGCGCTTCGAGCGCAGTAATGTGGGACTTGCAAAAGTCAATGAATGCCCGTAATGATTGCGGACAGTTACGCTTTATGGTAGGCGGAGATTCAATTGCCGTGACGTGCCTGGCAGCAATTAATCTCTTATTGTCATACCTCTCCCTTAAGAGGTTCCAAGCAAGCTGAAAACCATTTTCGTCAGCTTCAATGTGTTCCACTCTAGCAAGAGCTTCACCACTGAGTGATTGACGAAGATAGAAAAATTTCAATGAGTCATTAATATTATCTTGATTACCAATAATATTGGTAAAAGCACTTGAGAATGCTTGCCATTTTGAAAGATCCCCATTGAAGCATGGAAGCGGAATCTGAGGCAACTGAAAATTTGCCAAATGTGAGTTTTGAGATGTTGGCCGCTGGGAAGCACCAGCAGTGGCCTCATTGTTGCGTTGTCTGCTTTCAAAGGCAGTTAATGCAGCGTTTGCCTTAGAGGTAATGGAGATAAACTTATTAAGTATCTCAAAATGAGTTGAAGTGTCTTGTGCTTGCAACTCTGAATTCCATAGCTGTTCATGTATTTTATCATACTTAATTCTAAGTGAACCTAGTTCGTTTTTGACAGTCAATAATTGATAATAAGTGGCTTCAGTGTCCACAACATAATCGCTATAGCTGGTTATGAACCAATCTATTTCCTGGTGTAAATTGTCTCTTGCATTGAAAAGAGCAGAAGGCTCAGGAAGTGAATCTTCCTCATGATCGGACATGCTTAAAAACTAACAGAAAAACCTGAGTGAACAAAACGATGCTGCACTGTGGCAATGCGATTGCTGCGCCAATAAGCAACTTTGAGCGCTGGTCCAGAACGCAGAGAGGCACGCCTGTGCGTTTGAGGCAAGTTGTATCAAGCTTGCTGTGCGGCGAGTCAAGTAGCGAGCTCGCAAGGCGGTGTAGTTTGCCGTGTGTTGTTTTCTCAATGCGCAATAGCCGTCTGTGACCAGTTCAGTGCGGTTCAGTCTCTCAGGGTACAAGATAGTTGATAGCTGGTGCATACACGTCGCAGCGTGCTTTGAGTTGCAGCCAGTACTGAAAATTTGAAACAAGTGTGTGAATGCTTAATATTAAACAATATAAACATACAAAGGTACAATGGAATAAAATATACTCTAGAGTGGGACCTAATCATTGGCGTCAAGCTAGACTATTAGGCACACGGTCACTGAAACCCTAAGGTTCAATGGACCAAGAAATGGGTAATAAAAATTAACAATTATCCTAGGTAAACTGGGTCAAAGATGACGGGCAGGAGGACCAATTTTTATCCAATTGGTCCCCAATTAACAATATCCTAGGTAGACACTGGGTCAAAAATGAACGGGCCGGAGGACCAATTTTTATCCAATTGGTCAATATTAACAATATCCTAGGTAGACACTGGGTCAAAAATGAACGGGCCGGAGGACCAATTTTTATGACAGAATCCAAGGTCAGGGCAGTGGACTGTGAATGATAGTTGGTATAAATACCTACAAATAAATCTTTGAATTCTGTGCATAAAAATACTGATAGCTTGAAGTGTGGTAAGTACGCCAATAAAAGACTAGATGAATCAACAAGATGAGATTTAATAACAATAAAATAATAATAGGCAGATGGCCACATACGAAAACAATTGTAAGTAGATTGAGCCAAATATCTTGGGATCAATACAACATGATAACACGTTAGAGAAATACAAAATTTAAATGAGATTAGGTCAATGACATTAATGACCATTGAAGTCTGACAATGATCGAAAAGGTAATATTAATGATACCTGAAATGAATATAAATTGAGTGCTATAATGAAAGTTATTGCTGTAAGCAAAGGGTAGCTGTTAAATACAATGAATCAATAGGCGTCGGTGGCCTTAGTGAATCACTTGTAAAGCCAACGGTAGCTGTCAAATCCAATGAATTAATAGGCGTCGGTGGCCTCAGTGAATTGAATGTCAAGATAGACATTAATAAAACAATAAGTAGGCGTCAGTGGCCTCAGTGAATTGAATGTCAAGATAGACATTAATAAAACAATAAGTAGGCGTCAGTGGCCTCAGTGAATTGAATGTCAAGATAGACATTAATAAAACAATAAGTAGGCATCAGTGGCCTCAGTGAATTGAATGTCAAGATAGACATTAATAAATCAATTATGATACATACGTAAATGAAAATTGAATAGAACGATTTACGTAACCTGAATAAAATTTTGAAGAGGAGATGCAGCCAGGCAGACAGGCAATGACTCCGCAATACCCACAGGAACAGGACATCAGCAAGCGATGATGTGATCTGGCCATGCGATGACAAGAATGGAAACGTCCACCACAGCAGGCGAATCCCCCAGTGGAAATGTAGGCTGGAGCATGTAGAATCCCAAATGAATAATCCTACTTTCAAGTTGTGGAATTTTTAGATTGATTTCCAAACGGTAGAGATGATGAACTTGAAAGTTTGAGTTTCACGAGGTGAAGCCAATTGTAGAAGAATGGCAATTGAAGCCCAAACGAGGTTGTAATTTTTGAAGTTTATCAGAGTAAATGAGTGAAGAAATCGATGAATAATTGAATCACAATTGAAGAATAGAATAAATGAATTAATTTGCAGAAGTAATTCACACTTTAAAACGTTCTGTAGATCAAATAAATAGCGATGAACGCCGACACGAGGTTGCAATTTTTGACAAGTTTATCAAAGGTTTATCAGAGTAAATATGCGAAGCAATCGATGAATAATTGAATCACAATTGAAGAATAGAACAAACGAATTAATTCGATGAATAATTCACTGTTAAAAACGTTTCGTAAGTCCGATGAATTCAGATGAAAAGTTTAGACCGGGCGCAGGACATGCACACCCGACCATACTCCATTGAAAGACAAACAGCAAACTAAAGGCGCTAGCAACAAAAAGGGAAGGCGGAAATGTCAGCCACGTATGTGAAACGTCTACAAACGTTTGGTGAAAAGGTAGCAAATATCAAGAAAGTAGGATGCCCAAAGACAAATTAAATTCCAAAAAATCGAATAGTACAAATATTAAAATTGCAACGGCAAACAATCCAACGAAAAAATACGAATAATAGTATAGAAAACCAACTTGACTAGAGCAGTGGCAAAGAACCGCGACTGTGACGTCACTGGTCAGCGCAGACAGACAAAATGACGACATGATGTCCACGTAGTAGCGGAACAAGTAACAAGTGGAACCGTTCCAATAAATGCTCTGTCAGATTTTACAATTCAATTTAATATTTTTTATTTTAGAATGATTCTCAAGCCATTGATCACGTAAGTTTAGAAAAATTAATCATCTTTATGGTAAAAACGCTTCATCATAAACTTATTTACTTTCAAAATTTTTCCAGTTTTTATTTCTTCAAGTTCATAGCAACCCTTTCTTAATTCTTTTACTACAACATACGGTCCCTTATATTTTGCACACAGTTTCGCAGATATTTTCTTCAATTTGTTAGATAGAATGTAATTTTTTATCAAGACTTGATCACCTACATTGATTCTACATGGATTTTTATTTCTCATATTCTGTTTAAATCTTCTGATTACTCCTTTATTTTTTATATTAATTAATACTCTTCTATTTCTAAGTTCTTCGGGTTCAAGTTCAAATTTATTATCAGGAGGAAATCTAATACTTTTGAAAACTAAATGACCTAATTTTTTATTCATCATCATCTCTACTGGAATCTGTCCTGTCGTTTCATGAAAGTTACAGTTAATGATGTATGATTTGTGATGCTCCATATCCAGGCGGTGGGTAGTTGAACTGCTGCGGAAACATCATTGGATTTCTAGGATGAAAATTACCTGGTTGATTCATGTTTTGATTCATTTGATTCATGTTTGAATTATTTGATTGTCTACGATCTTCCTGACGTTGTTGATAACCTGATCTTTGAAAGTTGTTATTATTTCTTCTATTATCAAAATTATTGCGTCCTACCTGATCAAATCTTCTATTGTCATTTGACTGATTCCTATCTTGATTTTCTTGATTGTTTTGATTTTTGTTCACCCTATATTCATCTAATAAACTGAATGCATCCAACACCTTAATAAATTCTTCTGCATTCTTTACATTCCTAACAATTGCAGCGGTAATTATATTTTCATTGTAATGATTTTTCAACATTTCAAAAATTGTGTCTTTGTCAATAGCCGGAATTAAATTTTTACAGATATTAAATTTGGAAATAAAATATTCACTTAAAGTTAACTTACTACCAATGACGTATTTTCCAAATTGAAGTTCTTGTCGTGCTTTCTTCTGGATGTCTTGCGACCACATCTTCGAGATGAATTTGTTTTTGAAGCTTTCAAAACTGTCAATATCGGTTTTTACAAAATCCCACCATTCTTGTTGTTGATAAGTTTTATTCAAATTATTGTCCAAAATACTTTTTATTTTTCCCCATTCAGTAATATGGTTACGAGATAAATATTCAGTTAAGCTATTGATGAAGTTCATAGGATTTCTCCTGTCAATCGACATTTGAAATTCGTATTTGTCAGAAGGAAAGCAATTATTTACTTGCGGTACAAAGTTCACTTGTGATGAGATTTTTTTCTGTAATTTATCAACTGTTTCACTGTTTTTCTCTACATTCAACTGTAAGGTACAGACCTTGATAGCTTCTTCGTTCTGCTTAACTTCCAAAATATTCAGATTCTTAGTGATCCTATCTTCTAAATTGATTTGCATGGCTGATTGTTTATGAACACTAGCCCTAACATTTTCCATCTCTTCATTAATATTATTAATTTTATCTTTCAATTGACTTGTATCATTGTTCATTGTTTCGGTTACCTGACCTACTTGTACTTCAAGTTTTTTAGTTTTGACCTGCATTTCTTCGATTTCTGTGTTATTTTTCATACAGTATTGATCTAACCTACTTTCTTGTTTTGTAATTTTGTTGTCTAGTTCTGACCTAACCTTCTCAATTTTCTTGTCCTGGCATTCAACTTTCTGATTTATTGTTTGAAACTGTGCTTTCATTTCATTAAACTTCTCATCAAACCTATCATTTTGTCTGTTAAGTTTTTGGTTTAAACCATTAATTTCATTTTTTACACTGTTAATTTCACTTTTAATTTCATTTTTTGCTTCATCTTGTTTTTTAAATTCATTTTTTATACTTTTGTTTTGTTCTTCAAGAAACTTCATCAAGATATCCATTTTAGAATTTACATTATAAAGTGAATTGCTAGATTGAGCAATAGAATCTTCAATGTTTTGTTGAGCATCATTGTTTGAATTATTGACTTGATCATTTGAAATCTTTAAATTTGAATCATCAACTTCTTGTAGTTCAGGTTTATTACAATTCCTATCGTTTTGATCGAGGAAACCAACAAAATCTTCACCTAAGGATTCATTTGACTCTACTAGGGTTAAGTTCAGTTGTTCTTGCGACTCCATATCACTTGAATTCAATACAATAGTATCATTGGATGTATCAAACTCTTGCATTGTACTTTCCCTATCTTCTAATTCATCTACCACTATAGTATCTTTGGACGCTTCGGATTCATGAATCAATTTTTCCATTTTGGTTGATGTCTTCGTCTTACTTCTTAGTAGATAGTTGTTCATCAGAACGCGGTATTTTGAATACAGATATAATCATTTACAATGTTTTCTATAATTTACCTCGCATTTCAACTCAATGAACTCAACTGATTCGTAATCTAACCTAGTCAAAATCATTCAAAGTATCTCTTAGCGGCACTATCAAATTCTAACCTAACCATGAACTTTTCAAGTTTCAACATTTATTATTTGTGGTCTTTGTGAATATTTTGTTTTGATTTTCCCCATTCAGGGATGCCATTTGGGTCGTTTCGTGTGTGGTTACTTTGATTGTATCCGCACTGAAACCCCACTTCAGAGATAGAATTATTTGATACTCTTATTTTCCAAGAAGGATTTTGCCTCTTGTCTAATAAAAATATTCATCATTCTACTCTGGATCCTAAACTAACAAATTTACCATTTTCATTAAGTTGACAATGCGTTGGCAATAATAAAATACATTGCATCTGATTACTTTTATTGAAAACTTTTCAAGTTTACAAAATAAAAGAATGTTAAACAATAAAAAACTTATTACTACCAAACCTATACTCTGAATTATGTTTTCTTTTTGACAAGACCTAATTTTTAAAATAATGAACAAATTTTACTGATTTTCTCAAAATAGATTAGATTAATTAATTTTCTACTCACGTGAATTTACCCAAGATTCCACTATTAATTTTAATCACCTTAAAAAATTTAAATTGACACTTTCAAAAGTTACATTAATGAACAAATTTTCTACTTTATGTTTAATTGAACAAATAAATGAAATAATAAGCTACGGTATTGATTAAAATTTTACCAATAAATGTGGAGCAACCAAATTTTTTGTTCTAACTCGTGGGAATCAAAAAGGATATATTATGAACTTCCTCTACCTGGAGCAATTAAATCTCAATGCTACTGAAATCTGAGTTATATAATTCAATGTATCAACCAAATAAAAGTTAAATTTTAAGTTATAAACTGGTTATTTAATTTGTACAATGTCAAAACTTTATAAAAAATTGAATAAACTATTGTTACAATTCAATTGAGTTCATTTATTCAACCTGATTTATTGACATTAAAAGGCGGCAAGTTTAGAATTTTGTTTTGGCGGTATGAGATCGACAAGTTTGAACTACAAAATCAATTCTCTCTCAAGTTAACTTGATAATATTTAGTGTGACATTTTTCATTATTTTTCCTAACATTACAATTTAAACATTTAAACACTTAAACATTTAAACATTTTAACATTTAAACATTTAAACATTTAAACATTTAAACATTTAAACATTTAAACATTTAAACATTTAAACATTTAAACATTTAAACATTTAAACATTTAAACATTTGAACATTTAAACATTTAAACATTTAAACATTTAAACATTTAAACATTTAAACATTTAAACATTTGAACATTTAAACATTTAAACATTTAAACATTTAAACATTTAAACATTTAAACATTTGAACATTTAAACATTTAAACATTTAAATATTCAAACATTTAAACATTTAATAGAAATGCCAAACCATCAAATGAAACAAAGACCTCACTTCGCTCGGTCAATAATAGAAACCATTACAGCACAATTGAAACCAGCCTTAGAAAGCATACGCCAATAACAATGCCAACGCTTATTGCTGACTTTGTATCTCAAACTTCAATACTACTACATTACCTGGAGTTAATTGCCATCCATGTTCACATTCGCAACTTTGAATTCAGAATAACAGTCACAGTATCATGAAAGAATTGATTCAAAAAATCCTCTCCTAAATTATTCCTGTATGCAGAACTCTAAACCTTGAACACTGAAAGTATCAAAAAACCAAACCTTACCTAAATTAATCCTCACCTAAATTAATCCTATATGCAGCGTCTATCTCTTTTCAGAAAAACGAATTACATTGTCATTTCAAGCCTGAAATGTACATTGTATAATTATATGATACAAAATTTACGTGACTCTGTATCGAGTTTGGTATGCAGCCGTCTACTACAAGCATGAGGCAATGCTAACTGAGATGTCACCTGTATCGAGTTTGATATGCATCAGTCGACTACAAGTATCAGCCCAACACTACAAGTATTCGGATCAGCCCAACACTGATGTCATCACACTGGAGTCACACTTAACTGAAAATCATACTGAGTGCCTTAACGGACTGTTTTCCAAAATGTGCATCAATAAAATCAACCACGTCAATAGTGAAAGAAATGAACATTTTTTGATTTATTGAAATTTAATGTGAAAATTAAATGTAACAATTCATCAATTCATTTAAAAAAAAAAAAAAAATAGAATAATAATAAATTTTTCATTCAACATACTAAATTTTTTATGCAATAAAAATTAAATTTATGTGCAATTTCAAAAAACTATTCTTTACATATTAAACTTTCTGTTGAGATATTTTCCTTTTAAATTATAAAGCTAAATCAAAAGTAATTTTGATATTCTATACTTTGAAATATTGTTTGGAAACATATAACAAATGCTATTGATGAATTTTTATAATAATTTTCAATTATAGTTGACATGTAATGTTTTTATAAAAAAAAATTGTTACTGTTCTCGAATTTACAATTCAAAATTTTCATTAGGGTCAATGTAATTTTTTTTCTTTAAATTTTCAAACAGTAAAATTTTTTTATGTCAAGAGGGGGGTATTTGTAATATTACATTTTTTCTCACATTGGAATCGAATCTTCAATTCGAGATCTATGAAACTTTATAGTAAATATCAGAGTCATCGATATACTTACAAACTTTTCGACTGAGAATTTATTATCGTAAATGATTGTTGCATTGTTCCATGGTGTCACCGAGGCTGGGTTAACAGAATTAATAGATAAATGGTTTATTTGAATAGAGATGATATATATAAAAATTTAAAATAACAGTTTCAAAATAAAGTTTTATTGAGAACAAATATAAAATGTGAATTCTAAACTTGTAATTTATAATTTTTTGGTGACGTGTCTGTAACGTAGACAATGATTTTTTGAGGTCTCTCTGTTCTGACTTGTAGTTTTTCCTGTTCTTTCTTCTCTCTAAAAACATGGCTGGCTGGTGTGTGTTGCAATTTGGTGCTCTCTAAATAATTGTCTGTTTAAGTGAATTTATTAATGTTTTAAATTGAGTTTTAAACAGTTTATAGTGTTCTATTTTGTCTGTATATTGTTATTTGTGTATTCAAGCCAATAGCCACTGTTTTTCAACTATAATCTGGATAAGTACCCTTAGCTCGTAGTAACTTTAAATGCTTAGGCTTGTAATATATTGTTCTTTGTATATTTGTGCATATTGCCAAAATTCTTTTGAAGATTATAAGTTCATTTGCTCTGAAAACTGGATTTCTCATTCATAGGCGATAGATCCATTCATAGTTTATCAAGAATCTATTACATTGGAGCCGACAACTATCCTTAGGTTAATAGGTGTTAAATGCTATCCAACCGATTTAGGAAAAATTGGTAGCACGGCAATTTAAACATTTAAACATTTGAACATTTAAACATTTAACATTTAAACATTCAAACATTTAAACATTAAACATTTAAACATTAAACATTTAAACATTAAACATTTAAACATTTAAACATTTAAACATTTAAACATTTAAACATTTAAACATTAAACATTAAACATTAAACATTTAAACATTTAAACATTAAACATTTAAACATTTAACATTTAAACATTTAAACATTTAAACATTTAAACATTTAAACATTTAAACATTTAAACATTAAACATTAAACATTTAAACATTTAAACATTTAAACATTAAACATTTAAACATTTAAACATTTAAACATTTAAACATTTAACATTAAACATTTAAACATTTAAACTTTAAACATTTAAACATTTAACATTTAACATTTAACATTTAACATTTAAACATTTAACATTTAAACATTTAAACATTTAAACATTTAACATTTAAACATTTAAACATTTAAACATTTAAACATTAAACATTTAAACATTTAACATTTAAACATTTAAACATTTAAACATTTAAATATTCAAACATTTAAACATTTAATAGAAATGCCAAACCATCAAATGAAACAAAGACCTCACTTCGCTCGGTCAATAATAGAAACCATTACAGCACAATTGAAACCAGCCTTAGAAAGCATACGCCAATAACAATGCCAACGCTTATTGCTGACTTTGTATCTCAAACTTCAATACTACTACATTACCTGGAGTTAATTGCCATCCATGTTCACATTCGCAACTTTGAATTCAGAATAACAGTCACAGTATCATGAAAGAATTGATTCAAAAAATCCTCTCCTAAATTATTCCTGTATGCAGAACTCTAAACCTTGAACACTGAAAGTATCAAAAAACCAAATCTTACCTAAATTAATCCTCACCTAAATTAATCCTATATGCAGCGTCTATCTCTTTTCAGAAAAACGAATTACATTGTCATTTCAAGCCTGAAATGTACATTGTATAATTATATGATACAAAATTTACGTGACTCTAAATAATTGTCTGTTTAAGTGAATTTATTAATGTTTTAAATTGAGTTTTAAACAGTTTATAGTGTTCTATTTTGTCTGTATATTGTTATTTGTGTATTCAAGCCAATAGCCACTGTTTTTCAACTATAATCTGGATAAGTACCCTTAGCTCGTAGTAACTTTAAATGCTTAGGCTTGTAATATATTGTTCTTTGTATATTTGTGCATATTGCCAAAATTCTTTTGAAGATTATAAGTTCATTTGCTCTGAAAACTGGATTTCTCATTCATAGGTGATAGATCCATTCATAGTTTATCAAGAATCTATTACATTGGAGCCGACAACTATCCTTAGGTTAATAGGTGTTAAATGCTATCCAACCGATTTAGGAAAAATTGGTAGCACGGCAAATGTTACCCCTGTGGTGGGACCGAATTACAAAATAAATATGTCCCAAATGGTACACCATGAAATCCCTGGTTATGAAAAATTATTAGTAGGATAGATATCTTGATAGGTTATGAATGGTATACTGCTGAGTGGGAAATCGGTTCAAGAGAGATCAAGTCCTAATGAATATATTATCTGTGCAGACTAGCAAAATGGCATACAATATGAAAAATATTAAAAATGATGATGAGTTAATAGCTGCCTTAACACAACTGTTTGATAAGCAAGATGCTAAGTTAGACCAAATGTTTAAAAATCAAAATGCTAGGTTTGATGAGCTAAATGCTAGATTTGATGAGCAAAATGCTAAGTTTGATAAGCAAAATGCTAAGTTTAATGCTAGGTTTGATGATATGAAGCAAGAATTTGCTAGCATTAGACTAGAGCAGGTTAGTATAAACCTTCTATTGAAAAATGCACATGAAACATTGAGTGATAATCATGAAGATGAAAACAAATTGAAGCAGGATAATAGTAGTGTTAAGATACAGGATCAACTCATTCAAGTTTCTGACAATGTAGGCCTAGTTACTGTTGTTGAAAAAGTCAACCCTAATGAGATAGTAGAATTGAGTAAAGAAGTAGGTAGGGAGTTGTCTTCACTGAAAGTCAACTATCATGAAAGTAATATTGCTACATTGAAGGTTAGGAAAACTATAAATAAAGTGAATGATTACATGAGACAGGTTTCTGTGGAGGTTAGGAATAATGTAAACAAAATGAATGTTGCTTTGAGTCAAGTTGATGAGTTCAACTTTCAACTGAGAATTGAAAAGGTGTATGCAATGCATTCTCAAGTGAACATGACTAACTTTTGTAGGCAAAATGGCTTTGTTGAAACAAATGAACCCATGAATAAAATCATGTTCTTGAAGAAAACAAAGCATAAAGTCTCCATTGATGTATTAGTATTCAAAGGTTGTTTCAAGTTGCTTATTTACAAGATAATGACAGTGAATCACATGATGAAAGGGTATTCCCCAACACACAATGATTAGGAATCCTGTGTTATGCCGGGATTCAGAATAGCATAATCGCTACACAGTGTATGGTAAGAGTCCATAATTGTGTCTTTTTTCTTTCCTGTAGCCTATTTTTCTTGGCCCTTAATCTTTTCAAATTTCGATTCTTTCCTGTCTTTGTGTAATGTTCAGTAAAATTCTTCTATGATGCATATCTTAACCAATCTTGTCCATAGTCATTTAAATTTGTATTATTCCTGAAATAATATTAGAAGTTAAAATAGTAGCTTATTTTCCTAATCTTTAAATTGCTGATAAAACTTAACTTTTCTAAAATCTATCCATTGTAGTGTAAATAATTGTTTGCTTGCGGTATATTTTTTCATCATGTATTACATATTTTAATCATGTCTAATTTTTTTTTAGGTATCATATTAGGTAATTAGGTTTTTCAGAGCAAATTATGTCCCATGTTCTCATCTTTCATTGCATATCGTGCCATAAGCCATATGTAATTAGGTTATAGTTTTCTTCTGGGCTTTTAACCCATTTTTCATTTTATATTTTTTTTGCTGTCCAATACTTTGGATTTTTGGTAGACAAGTAGGTGTGATTCTTTTAGAGGTGTGGGCGTGAACCACATACGGCTGGACTCGATTATCTGACCTACTTGTTTGCGATATAAAAACCTTAAGACTGCAACATCAAATGTTTGTAAAAACTTTTGCATACTTTTGTTTTTGTGGTCCGATACTAGAGTCTGCTATCACATTGCCTTACAGACATCTAGGAACTATCCACCCAGTCACAATAGTCAACATTTTTTTTCCTTCACCAGTTGTTTTTGTGGGAGTGATAGCTCACAATTATAACAAATTAGAGTCATACTTGGAATTTACAAAATTCCATAGTAGTATATTTTATTAAATATACTTCCTCATGAAAGTTCAGTACTGACATGTAAGATAGGCTCTAATTAATCTTTCTCTTCTTTGTATTGTTTTAGGAAATTTATTTACCCAGTTTTATTTTTCTCTTTTTTTGTATTTTTTAGGGAACTTATTCACCCATTATTCATCTTGATCATCTTTGTATTATAATCTTGAAATGTTTGTACTCATTATACAGTCTTTAAATTATAAATTATTTTCAAAAATAAATGGTTCAATTTAGAACATGCTGAAATCTATTCTTATGTATAAATTCTTTTGTTATAATAAATAAACTTCAAAATTTGAAAGTATTAATGAATTGTGTAGCCATATATATGTGATGTATTAATGAAAGTTAGCTTGAATAATAATGTTTTCATTGAATAAAAAAGTTGTGCTATATTAACAATTGAAATGAGTTAAAGGTTAAAATTTTTCTAAAGTTTTTTGTGATTGAGGTCTTTTTCTAAATTCTAAAACTGTTTGTTCTATAAACTTTGATATGATTGATTATCGTTTGAAATGGATGCTGGAGTGTATGTAGAATTTTTAATGGGGTTTGCTGATTAGAATTTTGCTGGTATGTGATTGTTTTTTGAGATGGAAAACCATTATTACCTAAAGAAGAAATGACCAGAAGGTTATGACTTAGAGAGGCAGTAATGAGATAATATTTTTTGTGTTAATTAATAATGTTGATTGCCATAGATGCAAAATAATAATTAATAATGTTGATTGCCATAGATGCAGATGATTATGATTACTTATGAATATTGATTGCCTTTGAAGCAAAATATTATTGATGTTTTGAATGGTTTCTTGTTTAATGATTGATAGTAAAGTTTTGTCATGAAATGTAGTTTGTGTTTAGAACATTGAAAAGTCGAAATAAACTATAGTATCCGACAAACGATGATTAATAATATTAAATAATTTGCTTTTTATACAATTTTTGAACAAAAAATTAAAACTAAATAATTTTGAAACCCTGAATGATAAATCATAAATGTGAAATGAACTTGATATAAATGAAATGTTATACTAAATGATAATGAAATGCAGATATATTATGAAATGATTGTGAATAGAAGATCAATTGTCTGAAATTATTGAAATATGTATTGAAATTATTTTTTGTTTTGATGATCTGATTTTTCTTACAATTTTGATAAATGATACAGGGTGTTATGAAATTCTATTTCTATTTTGAAGAATGGATTAAATTTTGATATTTGAACAGTGAATAAATGGAAATGGAATTATTTTTTTTATATTGAAATTTATAATTGATATCTCCATATTTCACAATTTATGTATTGCTGACTGTATAATAAGATGTTAACAAATTTCAATTTTATATTGATTATATACTTAAAAATAATTTTCATGTGTATTAGATTGTATTGATAGCCTAATCAAAATTTTTCTTTTTAGTTTATAAGCATTTTAAGATAACAGGTACAGCACAGACATTAACATTGAAATAGTTATCATGTGAATCTCGAAATCGGCAACAAGTGAACACCATGCAGAGTGTTAAGAACATTTGGGTGATTTTCGAACTAGTGTGACTCAACTATGCCAATGTCAACACCAATAACTACGCCAAAATCTACGCTGAGGCCTACACCAATAACTACGCCAAAATCTACGCTGAGGCTAACTGAGATGTCACCTGTATCGAGTTTGATATGCATCAGTCGACTACAAGTATCAGCCCAACACTACAAGTATTCGGATCAGCCCAACACTGATGTCATCACACTGGAGTCACACTTAACTGAAAATCATACTGAGTGCCTTAACGGACTGTTTTCCAAAATGTGCATCAATAAAATCAACCACGTCAATAGTGAAAGAAATGAACATTTTTTGATTTATTGAAATTTAATGTGAAAATTAAATGTAACAATTCATCAATTCATTTAAAAAAAAAAAAAAAATAATAATAATAAATTTTTCATTCAACATACTAAATTTTTTATGCAATAAAAATTAAATTTATGTGCAATTTCAAAAAACTATTCTTTACATATTAAACTTTCTGTTGAGATATTTTCCTTTTAAATTATAAAGCTAAATCAAAAGTAATTTTGATATTCTATACTTTGAAATATTGTTTGGAAACATATAACAAATGCTATTGATGAATTTTTATAATAATTTTCAATTATAGTTGACATGTAATGTTTTTATAAAAAAAAAATTGTTACTGTTCTCGAATTTACAATTCAAAATTTTCATTAGGGTCAATGTAATTTTTTTTCTTTAAATTTTCAAACAGTAAAATTTTTTTATGTCAAGAGGGGGGTATTTGTAATATTACATTTTTTCTCACATTGGAATCGAATCTTCAATTCGAGATCTATGAAACTTTATAGTAAATATCAGAGTCATCGATATACTTACAAACTTTTCGACTGAGAATTTATTATCGTAAATGATTGTTGCATTGTTCCATGGTGTCACCGAGGCTGGGTTAACAGAATTAATAGATAAATGGTTTATTTGAATAGAGATGATATATATAAAAATTTAAAATAACAGTTTCAAAATAAAGTTTTATTGAGAACAAATATAAAATGTGAATTCTAAACTTGTAATTTATAATTTTTTGGTGACGTGTCTGTAACGTAGACAATGATTTTTTGAGGTCTCTCTGTTCTGACTTGTAGTTTTTCCTGTTCTTTCTTCTCTCTAAAAACATGGCTGGCTGGTGTGTGTTGCAATTTGGTGCTCTCTAAATAATTGTCTGTTTAAGTGAATTTATTAATGTTTTAAATTGAGTTTTAAACAGTTTATAGTGTTCTATTTTGTCTGTATATTGTTATTTGTGTATTCAAGCCAATAGCCACTGTTTTTCAACTATAATCTGGATAAGTACCCTTAGCTCGTAGTAACTTTAAATGCTTAGGCTTGTAATATATTGTTCTTTGTATATTTGTGCATATTGCCAAAATTCTTTTGAAGATTATAAGTTCATTTGCTCTGAAAACTGGATTTCTCATTCATAGGCGATAGATCCATTCATAGTTTATCAAGAATCTATTACATTGGAGCCGACAACTATCCTTAGGTTAATAGGTGTTAAATGCTATCCAACCGATTTAGGAAAAATTGGTAGCACGGCAATTTAAACATTTAAACATTTAACATTTAAACATTTAAACATTTAAACATTCAAACATTTAAACATTTAAACATTTAAACATTTAAACATTTAAACATTTAAACATTTAAACATTTAAACATTTAAACATTTAAACATTTAAACATTTAAACATTTAACATTTAACATTTAAACATTTAAACATTTAAACATTTAAACATTTAAAGATTTAAACATTTAAACATTTAAACATTTAAACATTTAAACATTTAAACATTTAAACATTTAAACATTTAAACATTTAACATTTAAACATTTAAACATTTAAACATTTAAACATTTAAACATTTAAACATTTAAACATTTAAACATTTAAACATTTAAACATTTAAACATTTAAACATTTAAACATTTAAACATTTAAACATTAAACATTTAAACATTTAAACATTTAAACATTTAAACATTTAAACATTTAAACATTTAAACATTTAAACATTTAAACATTTGAACATTTAAACATTTAAACATTTAAATATTCAAACATTTAAACATTTAATAGAAATGCCAAACCATCAAATGAAACAAAGACCTCACTTCGCTCGGTCAATAATAGAAACCATTACAGCACAATTGAAACCAGCCTTTTTTTTAGCTCCAGCAACAGAATATTGAATCTGATATTACAATAAATGAGAATAATTCATAGAATAATAATTTATAATTTTATTGATGATTAAACACAAGAGGTAAAAGACAACCTCTACTCTGAATTCATGGAAGAGAGATTCCAGAAGAAATATAGCATCACAAACAAACAAACAGCTCCCACATTGGATTTTTCAATGATAATATTTGTTTCCAATGAAACTCTGTAGCACATGTGATACATTACTTCACGGCTTCGAATCCTGCCTTAAAGTCAGTACCATTAATGCCCGTTACAGTATGTCCAATGACGGTTACCTGCAAAGAATGAATGCAGAACAGTTCCTTCATTAATACTCCACAATAAACAATGATTACAAGAGAAATTAATTGATTGATTGATTGAGTACCGTACTTTATTTATGTAGATTACAATATATACTGGTTTATACACTTATATACAATAGCTTTCAAAACAGCAGAATTATAGATGAATTTACAAAATATAAATTAAGAAAATAATTATTGAGCTGTATATATGATATGAAAAAAAGCATTTGTAAACTATAGATAAAATAGATAATATTGTTATGCATCTACTTAATTTGGCGGAGCTTTGGGCATATCAATGTCCATTCTTCAGAAAGAATATTCGAAGTATCCTTTTCCACCAACTCTCTACCAAATTAATGATAGATTGATAAAAGCAAAATGCAAATCACAAACAATGATGCGAAATATTGACAAAAATTTATTATTACTCTCCTTGCCCCTATTACCATAGGTAAGGAAAGTATTGCTTTCCAAAAAAAATTAAGGTACCCCAATTTCTAAATTTCTATACGTTTCAAGGTCCCCTGAGTCCAAAAAAGTGGTTTTTGGGTATTGGTCTGTGTGTGTGTGTGTGTGTGTGTGTGTGTGTGTGTGTGTGTATGTGCGTCTGTGTACACGATATCTCATCTCCCAATCAACGGAATGACTTGAAATTTGGAACTTAAGGTCCTCCCCCTATAAGGATCTGACACGAACAATTTCGATCGAATGCAATTCAAGATGGCGGCTAAATGACGAAAATGTTGTCAAAAACAGGGTTTTTTGCGATTTTTTTGAAAACGGCTTCAACAATTTTGATCATATTTATACCTAAAATAGTCATTGATAAGCTCTATCAACTGTCACGAGTCCCATATCTGTAAAAATTCTAGGAGCTCCGCCACATCTATGCAAAGTTTGATTTTAGATTTCCAATTATCAGGCTCCAGATATAATTTAAACAAAAAATTCAAAGTGGAAAAGATTAAGCATGAAAATCTCCACAATTTATGTCCAGTAACATCTTCACCTAAAATTTAAAATAAGCTCAAAATTTGAGAAAATGTGATTATTCAATTGCAAACTGTTGGCTACTGTTGATTCTATTGAATCATTCACTATGAAGAGATAGCAAACTTCGTGTGTCTCCAGCGTTATTGTACTGTCACCAGCTAAATATGTTCCAAATTACATGAAAATTGTTAGAGCCATTTTCAAGATCCAATGGACATAGATAACCAGATATTTAAATAACCAGATAATTATAAATATACAGAGTGTTTCTTAATTATGGTATAATAATTTAATATGTCATAGTGGAGGTGAAAATAAGAAAAAAAGTTCTTATAAATATATATCCATAAACGCTTCGTTAGCGAGTTATACAGAGTGAAAGATTTTGCCCGGAATTCATCAGTGAAATACACCAATGCTGAATTGTTTGGGGACTAGTTTGTCTCTGTTTTCTAATGGTGACAGTCACGGAGACTAGAATCGACTATAATAGTCTGAGTGTCACCATTTGGAAACACATGCTCTTGACTATAGTGAGGTCCATGTTATAATGACAGTATTTGATCAACTTTGGTTTCGCTATCCTTGTCTATCATTTGACAAAGCCGGTGGTACTATCCTTTTATGAGCCCACAATGATGCCAATTATGTTTTTTACAGTGTAGAAATAAATTAATTAATGCAGAGAATCGGCATCGCTATTCTTCTATCTTTATCCACTGCCATTATAACGTGGACCTCACTATAGAGTCGAGTCTCTTCTCGACCTGAGTCGCCTAAGTGTGAGTTGAGCCTAAAGAGCTCTGAACAGATGACAAGCGTCTGTGGCTGAATTTTCACATATCATTATGAATTTCATGCCAAATATATTGAGGCAAATATTCAATACTCACCTGTTGACCATTCTTGAAGAAAGCCAAAAAAGGTGTTGCTGAGTTCCGGAAATGTGTATTGAATGAAGTATCTGGTTGATGACGATTTTCTGCACCTTCCATTCCATAGTAGCATTTGACAGTTGGGTAAATATCGCAAAAAGCCTATGTATGGGAAAAAGCAAAGTTTAATAAATTGTCTCACAAGTCAAGTTTTAGAATACGATAGATAAACCAAATGAATTGTCAAGGTCAGGGAAGCCACTCAACACTCAACGACTCAACACACTGCATCGCTGCTACAACCCTTATGCCCGGTTGCATAAGAGTCGCTACATAAAGTCACTCATAGTTAACAGAGCCATTAGTTAACAACTCGCACATAAATAGATGTTCGTTGCAGAGTCGTTTGCCAGACCCCTTTTAGCTATGGCTCTGATAAGGCACACACATAAGTCACACTGCTGCTCATACCACTTTTTGCTGGTATGCTTAGGTTGCCGGAGTGCCGTCTGCCCTGAAAGTCGCCACTCACCAAAAAAATGGTCAGTTTTTACGGACGCTACCAAAGTGGAACAGTGAAAGACAAACTGGGTCTATTCCTATTTTACATCTATCATTTTTTGGCAGCACTGAACCTGTGTTCCTCTTAGTTTGTAGTTACATTAAAAAGGCTGAAAAGTAAATAGGCCTATTAATAGTTATTTGTATATCTAGAGTGAAAAGTACGACTTTTTCTCCCTGTGGGAAAAAGTTTGAAGCCTGAGGCGAAGCCGAGGGCAACAATTTTCCTCCATCTACATTTTTTTATAGAAACTGCAAATAAAATCATTCTAATAACTTATGTATTGGTGAGAATGTTTCCTAACAACATAACCTAAAATCTAAAACCTAGAAACCGGTCATCTGATTGGCAATGCCAATTGCACTATCTATCGGCCAAAGTTTTAACAATTATATCAGCTGGGCAGCTACCAAAAATGGCTGACTCCAGATCACGCTGTTCAGATTTGAATTGCAGATCAAAAATATTTGTTGGCTGGTATTTTGAATAGAATAAAATATTTTAAAAATTGTATAAATTTTTATCATCTACTAATAATTATCAAGTTACTGTTTTAGATTTTTCGATTCTAGACTGTAATAGTATCCATTTGATTCAAAATTTGCTCGTTTATTTGAGTATTGAAGAGCGTAAATTGTATTTTGAAAAGTGAAAATGACATAACCAACTTTTTGATTTGGAAGGATAGTGTAAAGTGGAAATGGGACAGTTTTGGGCATGAGCCTGTTGTGCCTTTCCTCATGTTAAGTATGTATACACAATGTGATTAATAAATAAATGAATAAATAAATAAATAAATAAATAAATAAATAAATAATAAATAAATAATAATAAATAAATAATAATAAATAAATAAATAAATAAATAAATAAATAAATAAATAAATAAATAAATAAATAAATAAATAAATAAATAATAAATAAATAAATAATAAATAAATAAATAAATAAATAAATAATAAATAAATAAATAAATAAATAATAAATAAATAATAAATAAATAAATAAATAAATAAATAAATAAATAAATAAATAATAATAAATAAATAAATAAATAAATAAATAAATATAAAGGATATAATATCATACAAACATATATTTCATGAGTTGATCAAATTTCTGGTTGTGGTATTGAATTCAGTTGACTCAATGACAGACACCTCTATTACGCTTTCTCATCTGTGCTTAGACCTTCTAACCTATTACCATGTAAGTTTTTAAAATAGAGATGCTTCCCATGTTATTTAAATGGAGTCACTTTTCCTCCCTAGGGAGTTTTTCTGTTTTTTAATACCGAGAGCAAAAAAGTGACACTTTTAGTATTATGTTTCAGGGAGTAAAGTAAGTACTTTAGACAGTAGGTGGAGGAAAAAGTGTTTTATAGGAGTAATCATTAGTTTTAGTAATATTCTTGAATTGGGGAATTCCATCATATTCAGGGAATCAATAAATTTATGAAAACATAATGTTAATATCATTTTTCCTCAAATCTCCTTCTAGTATCTAACTGTATTGGAAACAAAACTAAGATATTTATAGGCTCAGAACAGAGATGGTGTTCAATTTGGGTTATCTATTTTATAGGTTAGTAATTAGAACCCAATAGATTAGAACCCAACAATAGATTTCAACTAGTACAGTAAAAATAAGTTATATAATTATGTCTTGACTCTGAAAAATAACAAACAATTTATGAATTACATTTTTGTGTGATCAGAATATCCAATGATTCTTAATTGACCGAGCGAAGTGAGGTCCAAGATTCAAGTTGACGGTTTGGCATTTATCTTAATGTTTAAATGTTTGAATGTTTATATGTTGTTAATGTTGTTAATGTTTACGGCAAAACGCGGAATAGATTTTCATGAAATTTGACAGGTGTGTTCCTTTTTTAATACATCGATGTATATACAAGGTTTTTGGAAATTTTGCAATCCAAGGATAATATGAAAGGAGAAAGGAGCTTCCTTCATACGCCAATATTAGAGTAAAGATCAGAATTATTCACCATAAATCAGCTGATAAGTGATTACACAGATGTGTGGAGAAGCCAGTCTATTGCTGTATTCCCATAAGGTCTATAGTTTCAATCAGGTACTTGTTCACATAACTACTAATAATATTGTCCTTCATAGTACTCAACCAATAATATGAATCTGAACTCAATGACAAAATAATCACCTACAGCTCTGTAAAAAGATGCCACTTTCAACGAGTTGGAAAACGTTGCCTACGTTTGGTCAATAGAATTTATCGCGTGGATTTCCGCGAGTGAACCGAGCTTGTCATTTGCGTGAAACGACCTAGTTTGTCGTCGTCCCAGTTTGACTAAATAACCCAATTCGTCCCAATTTTTACTTTCCTTGTCCCATCACCATAGGTAAGGAAAGTATTGCTTTCCGAAAAAAATTGAGGTACCCCAATTTCTAAATTTCTATACGTTTCAAGGTCCCCTGAGTCCGAAAAAATGATTTTTGTATATTGTGTGTGTAAGTGTGTGTGTGTGTGTAAGTGTGTGTGTGTGTGTGTGTGTGTGTGTGTGTGTGTGTGTGTGTGTGTGTTTGTTTGTATGTGCGTCTGTGTACAGTTGACTTGAAATTTGGAACGTGAGGTCCTTACACTATAAGGATCCGACACGAATAATAATTTTGATCGACTGAAAAAATTCAAGATGGCGGCTGAAATGACGAAATTTTTGTCAAAAGCAGGGTTTTTTGCGATTTTTTCGAGAATGGCTCCAACGATTTTGATCAAATTTATATCTAGAATAGTCATTGATAAGCTCTGTCAACTGCCACAGGTCTTGTATCTGTAATAACTTCAGAAGCTCCGCCCCATCTATGCAAAGTTTTATTTCAGATTTCCAATTATCAGACTTCAGATACAATTTAAACAAGAAATTTAAAGTGGAAAATATTGAGCATGAAAATCTCTATAATTAATGTCCAGTAACATTTTCACCTAAAATTGAAAATAAGCTTGAAATTCGAGAAAATTTAATTATTAAATTGCAAACTGTTTGCAACTGTTGATTCTATTAAATCATTCACTATGAGGAGATATAAAAATTCGTGCATCTGCAGCGCTATTGTCCTGTCACCAGCTGGCTCAGATCTTAGAATAGTAGACTTGAGATGCACGAGAACACTAGCGTCAGGTGATCAATTTTCATAACGGCAAGGAAAGTTGTGTGAGTGCGCCACACCAGATTTTTTGGCTGTGATGGTTTTAAGAGCTGGCGATATTCTGCGACCCCCATATTATTTATACAGATTGTGATCAAAAAATTCTTACAAAATGTGTTACCTTTGTTCTGAAGTACTCACCTCAACATCTGCCAATTCGTTTTTGTCAAAATCATAAAGAAGAGTCAAGCAATACGAGCCACCTCCCTTCATCATGGATTCAAACTCGGCCTGTAACAGGTGCAATGGTAACTTGTGTGAATTCTTAAACAAGGTGCAGAGAAGTATAAAAATCAGCAATGCTATTTTTACTTTCCTTGCCCTATTATCATAGGTAAGGAAAGTATTGCCAGTGGCGGCTCGTGGAGGATAATTTAGGGGAAGCCCAAATAACATGAAAAATCGAATATGACATAGGCTATCAAGTATGTGATTTGAAAGATGCATTCCTTATTATTCCCATTTCCGTTTCGTGTCAAAAATGAGTCATTTGAGAAAAATATTGAAAAAAATAAAACTATACTTCAAGCACGCCTGAAAGTTTGTATAAAGGAGGCTACTCCCATTGGTCTTTTTTGTCATTATCAGTCCTCTTGAAGAATGGTGTCTCTATAGTGAGGTCCACGTTATAATGGCAGTGAAGAAAGATAGGAGAAAAATGTTGCCAAGTCTCTCCATTTTGCCACTTACTGTACACAGCTGTTACTCAATTCATCCCATTAAATTTGATCTAATAATAATTATCATTTCCTTGATAAAATAATCGATTTAATGTCAAATTAGTCAAGAATATATATTTTTCATAATTTGATTCAAAAATTTGCTTCCATAACTGAGATCAGATTTTATTTTTATACAAACCTGAAATGGCATCTAATTCAAAAAGCTGTGAATTTCCAATCTGAATTTCAAAACAACAGAAATTAAGTTATTTGGTAGGCATTCTATTCCAATTTCATTTAAAAATAGAAATCCTATTTAAAATAAGTAATTTAAATGGGAATACTTCTGAAATAACCTTTTAATATTATTTATTAATTCACAGTCGTCAGCCGAACGGGGTAGAATAGACATCGTAGTGCCAGTGTAGTTTATATTGTAGAATTAGCTAACAGTATTCTAGCCGTTTGCAATAATAAGATTATGGTCTTTAAACTATAATAGTTGAAAAGTATTCGAGTGTTATGAAGTGTATTTCCGTAACAAACTTCAATTATGGATAGATCGGGATCTCAATTCCTTACACCGGTGAAATTGCCACCTCTTCTTGCTCCAGAGTTTGAGGAGGAAGATGAATATTCGGAGAGATGCAGCTTCATCAACTTGGAGGATCAGAATGCGAGCAAAATCATGGACCAGAGTTTACTGGAAGACGTGGGAACTCTTCACGATCTTTACTCCGATCTCATTAAATGGGGCAGTGAGACATTCGAGAAAAAAACTATCTCGAGCGGATTTTGATCAAAACAGTGCTCTGTGCAACAAGCTGGCATTGATCATAACTAGAGTCGAAACGAGGAAAAAACCCAGGAGAAAGAAAAGAACGAAGTTCTATGCAGACTGGATAAATTGGAAAAAAGCATAAACCAGCTCTCATCGGACTTCAAGAGAGGACAGCCACCCACTACTACTGCTACAAGATCATTTGCAGAAGTAGTGCAAGTACCAATTATTAAAGTAAATAAACAGCAGCAGTAACAAGTGACTGGAAAAAAATTAGTGCGCAAGATTACCGAAAAGAAGAAAATCGTGATAGTGGAGCCTGCAGTGGTAACAGGAAGTGATAGTGAAAGCAGTGCAAAAGTCAGAGAAACTTAAAAAAAACAATTCCGAAATAAAAATCACTGAAAATAAAAAAACGGTAAACGTACGTGGAGGTGGAATGTTACTGGTGATGGACCCATCCGAGGACAAGGTGAAAGTTCTAGGAAACAAACTAATTAATGATGAAGATTTAGAAATTAGTACTCCTTTGTTGAAAAAACCTAGAGTATCTATATGTAAAATGTATATAAAGAATTGAGCCAGAGTGATTTAAGTCTAGAAATTCTCAACAGGAATTTCTCAAACACAATAAATAAAGAATAATTTGATAAAGAAATAAACTCATTATTTATAGTAGGTGAGAAAGAGAGAAAGTACACCCATTGGGTAATCGAATGTTCTCCTGATATTCAACGAGAAATAATCAATAAGGGACGAATCTATGTAGATTGGACCTCTTGTCGAGTCAAAGATTACACATCAGTAACTCGTTGCTTCAAATGCTTGAAATCACGAGTACAAAACTTGCCCTAACAAATCACAAGCACTTATATCTGCCAATTGCAAGAACAATAAAAAAGATGATAAACATCTAGTAAATGATACAACTTGTCCCTGCTATATTAGAGCAATTCAAAGTTTAATAGATAAACCAGATTATGGCCAATAAAATTCTGCATTCAGAGCAGAGGTCAAAAACCTTTTCATCACTACACTTATTAAGAGCCAACTCGAAATTGTGTCATTCAAACAGAAATACGAAAACCTAAACATTTTGCTGGCTCATCACATATCAAAAACAATTGACTCTCATTTTTCACTACTGTTTAACATATTAGTTTTTGTAACCTCTTACCTTATTGTGATTAATTTATTTTCAATCTATAAATATGACGAATGATTTAATAAATAATTTTGAAAATGAAATCTCAGTTGAGTCATACAATACAATTCAAGTAGATGATATTTTCAATTTCAAACCGCAAATTTCATACCATTGAGCCTTGTAGATTTGTGAATATTTGTCACATGGATATATGAAGTATGAATAGAAACTTTGATAACTTAGCATATATTCTAAGGAATTGTGATACTAAATTTGATTTTATAGCTCTTAGTGAAACTTAGATTAACGATAGTAGGCTACAATTAACTACAGTTTGAATGATTATTCAATTCATAGTGTACAAGGTAGACTGAATAAATGCGATGGAGTTTGTATTTTTACTAGGAACACATTCAATGTTGAGAAAATGAATTTTCTTATACTCGAAAGTAATTCTCCAATACTGAATGTCAGTATACCTGATGTATACCCACAATAGTTACTATTTACCGATCACCTTCTTCTAATTTGCAAATTTTTCTCAATAGTCTGAATGATTGCATTGATTACTTGAAACATGAAAATAGTCAAAACATAATAATCATCGATGATACAAAAATAGATATAAACAGTAATCAAACTTTGTTAATGAATATCTTAACCTTTTGTCATCAAATGGTTTCAAATCTTACATTAATAAACCTACTTCGATAAATAAATGGATCCCAATCATGTATTGATCACATATTTTACAGAAAAGCAAACGACGCTTGTGAGTCTATTATTGGATCAATAATGAAAATCAAGTATCACTGACCACTATCTGACTTATTGTATGAACATTGGTCTTGGAAAAAAATCTGGTAGAACTAAACCAAGTGTTAACACTAGAAAATCTATAAACTACCATGATTTGATGAATAATCTTGAGAAGTACAATTGGTCCGAGGTTGCATCACAATTTGATTTAAATATTGAAAATACTGTTGAATTATTTGTTGATGTATTATCCACTGAGATTGGAAATGCAACCCAAATAAAAATTGTACTACACAAACTAAAGCCTCTCAAGCCTTGGATAACTGCAGGATTAATAACTTCAATAAGAAAACGAGATAAATTGCATCAGAAATTAAAAAAAAACAGCCTCAAAACAACTTTCTCAAATTACTATATAAAAACTACAGAAACACATTAAACAACATAATAAGAAAATCTGAGTATGACTACTATAATAATATACTACTCCAAAGCAGAGGCTATTCGAAAAAGACATGGGGGTGTATCAATGATCTATTGAATATAAAACGAGATAAAAAAATATAGATCTCGAAGTTCTAAACCACCATTTCACGCATTTAGGTCAATTATATGCTAATAAAGTAATAAATAACAGCCCTAGACAACGCACTCATGCCTATTCGTCAATCCCCTCATTCAATTCATTTTATTTATTTCTCAGTCTAGTTCTGGCATGCCTAGAGAGTAGACACATCTGCGCAGCTCCGCATTGAAGTAGTGTTTTCAAACCTAAATTTAATATAGTTTTATTCAGTTTTAGAAGTAGAGTAACCAAATCATATCATTATTTTTCAAAAAGTGTTAGTTTTTCAAATAAATCAGTTTTAAGTTTAAATTAACTAGTTGACACAAGGCCAGAAGCTCACACGACAACGGAACAATGGTGAAACGTAACGGTACTGGTAGTTCATCAACCCCCAAGCAGCCAGCTACCACTGCTTCTATTTCCAGAACCGTTGGCGACAACCCTTCGCACAATAGCCTGGCTGAAGACATTCTTCTGAACATGAAAAGTCAGGTAGAAGAGGCAGTAGCCAACGCTATGAAAGGAGTTTTGCTGGAACTGAAACAACTGAAAGAAGAGAACGGTCGACGGACGCATCAAGATCGCCACCAACAACCATGGCAGAAAAACCATTCATACGTTCATACCATTGAGAGACTCTCACAACTGAATAAAATACGCCCTCTCCAGGAAGCAGACCATTGAGAGACGGTACACCCTCGAACGGAACCGATCGGTAGTGATAAACATCAATAGTGGAGCTAGACAATGCGTGCTATTAACTTCCTTTTTGAATTTTTAATTATCAAACCCTAGTTTATAGTTTCTATGTTTAATCCCTACGATGAAGGTGAGTCTATTGGCTATTACAATACAATTGAAATAGACAATTTTTTCTCTTTTCAACCCAAAAATTACGTAAATAATCAAGACAATATTTTCTTTAACATCCTTCACACTAACATAAACAGTATTAATAAAAATTTTAATGAATTCTCACAGTACTTGAGCAACAGTAAAATAAAATATCAAATAATTTGCCTAACCGAAACATTGATAACTGATGATTCTCAAACAAATTTTTCCCTGCAAGGTTATAATATGATACATAAAAAATGTAATTTCTCAAGATGCGATGGTTTATCCGTTTATATAGATGAAAATATTCCATACAATGTTTTAAATATTGAAATGAATCAGGCAAATTCCATAAACATCTCTTTTCAAATCCAAAAAAAGAAATTTAATCTGATGACAATCTACCATTCCCCAAATTTAAACATTGAAACCTTTACAAATAGCCTGGAACAAATCCTTTCAAATACAGAAAAAAATATAAATGTGATTTTATTAGGAGGTATAAACATAAATATTCTAGATAATGACAGATCTTCAAACGAATACTTAAGCTCACTCCACCTTAATGGGTACAAGTCTTACATAAATAAACCTACCAGGGTTACCAATAGAAACAGCTCCTGTATCGATCACATCTTCCTCAAAAACCATTCACTAACTAACAATTCTATTCTGGGAACTATACCAAAAACTAACTTAACGGATCATTACATGACTTCTCTTCACATAGGAAGAATTGATAAGAATGGATGTCAATCAGACGAAAAGGAAAACAAAATAATTAAAATTGACTTTGAGGGCCTAAAACAAGATTTTCAAGACTTAAACTGGGATATTATATACAATATCACGGACAATAATGTAGGTAGAATGGTTGACATTTTTATTGAGGAAACCACTAGAGTAATAATTGATAGTAGTTCAAAATTGATCTAATTAAGTAGGAGCAAGAGACCACTCAAAAAATGGATTAGTAGTGGTCTGGTGAACTCGATAAGAGAAAGAGACAAACTCCACAAAAAGTTGATGAAACAACCACAAAACATCCAACTTATAGAACAATACAAAACTTACAGGAGCATTTTGAATAATTTGATTAAAAAAGAAAAATAGAATACTTCGATACAAAGTTTGAAGAGCACAAAAACAATCCTAAAAAGACTTGGGAAAATATTGCCGAAATTTTAGAAATAAAAACGTCCCTAATTTAAAACCTGAAATCTTTAACGAATACTTTGCTAAAGTAGGAGAAACATATGCTAAGAAAATTGTTCCAGACATAAATAATATACCTATTCCTAAATCTATGTTACCACCATGTAACTACAGTATATTTCTGAAACCAACAAATGTAGATGAAATAAGCAGCCTTATACATAGCTTGAAAAATAAATCATCCCCAGGCACTGATAACCTGACGGGTCTGATCTTGAAAAAAATATCACCCCACATAACAAAGCCTTTAGAACATATCATAAATAAATGCTCAAGTAATGGTTATTTCCCTAAAAGATTCAAAATAGCAAAAATAATCCCTTTACCCAAATCAGGCAATTTGAGGCTACCAGAAAATTACAGACCCATCAGTCTCTTAAGCAATATCTCAAAAATATTAGAGAAAAAAATAAAAAACAGACTAATGGAGTTCTTGATCAAACATAAAATTATTGACAAAAATCAATATGGCTTCCAATCTAAAAAATCAACCAAAGATGCAGTAATACATCTGAATTCTATTATCTATGAAAACTTTATTTCCAAGAAAAAACCCTAGCTGTATTTATGGATTTATCAAAAGCATTTGATACCATTCCTCACAATATTATCTTGAACAAATTAAATACATGTGGTATTGGAGGTATAGCAAACAACTTATTCAAAAGCTACCTAGAAAATAGGGTAGCCTACAATGCCTCACATTGAACAATGAATCAAACATCACAAACTCAACATGTTTTGGACTGCCTCAAGGAACCGTATTATCCCCTATTCTATTTCTTTTGTATGTAAACGATCTCCTAAAATTAGACACTGATAACTACTCAACTATATCCTTTGCAGACGATACAACATTCATATTCACAGGAAATAACTGGCAAGATACGTTTAAAAATGCAAACCTTAGACTGGAAAAAATCCGTAAATGGCTCCAGGAGCACTTATTAACACTGAACATAAATAAAACTAAATATATAACTTTTTTGCCTAACAATAGTGGGCAACCCCCAAGAGCTCTAGATATTAAAATGAAAAATAACAATTTAGGCAATAATGAAATCAATCAGTTTAAAATTCTAGAGAAGGTTGAATCAATAAAATATCTAGGTATAATAGTTGACCAACACTTAAAATGGAACAAACATATTGATCACTTGTGCTCCAAGTTGAAATATCTTATCAGCGTATTCTATAGATTAAATGAACTTAAAGACATAGAGATTATTAGAAAAATATACTTTGCATATGCACACTCCCTCTTCCAATATATTATTGAAGTTTGGGGTGCAGCCTACAACACTCACTGTAAAAAATTGTTCAGTCTACGAAAGCATATTATAAGAGCCGCCTTAGGGAGACCTAAGACCTAAGCCGCCTTATAGACCTAGACTATATCCCAGCAGGCTCATATTCAATGAATTGAAAGTACACACACTGCGACAGACCTATGCGAGAAACATAATCCTATTCATTAATAAAAATAGAGATCAATACAATCTACACAACACCATATAATATACGTCTATCTGGAACAAATATGTACAATGTTGACAGGACAGTTTTATCAGTAAATCGCCATCAAATGTTCTATTATCGCAAAATCCTCATCAACAAAATCCCAACGTCCTTTATTATCAATAGAATCACTAAAACCGAAGCTAAGGAATTAGATAAGTGGGTTCAAGAAATGATTTTCTTTGACTTACGAATATAAATAAAAAATTTTTACCTCCATTACTTCTAGCCATATGGACCACCTCATTGTTACTCTTACTTCATTCAATCAAAACAGATTCCATCTCTACCTATTTATTACTTCTCTTTTAATAGCCTATAGGATTAGATTATCATTATGACTATTATTACTACATTTTTTATTATGATCATTATATTACATTATTTCACTGAAATCGGGACTATTCACTAGATATGAGTTTTCTACAACGAAAATAAATTATTGTTCAATATTATTATAATTTATTATACCCGAATAAATTTAATAATAATGTATTTTGTTTGGTAATTATATTATTGTCTTACAAATACCTGCATAATTTATATCAGCTAGCGCACAAGTTCTTAACTTATGCTAGTCGAGCCACGAATTGATAAAAAAACTTGATGTTTTGCTTTCTCTATTTAATAAATTGATTGACATTTGTGTTTTATTACAGAAATATTATTTTCAAAGTCAAATTGTATTTAGAGGACAATTCATATAATTGTAATGTATTTTATGGCAAATAAATTGATTTTGATTTATTTGGCTGATACAAACAATGATGAAATAATAGACACAATCAGTTCTCTCAGGAGTAACTCTCCTCCTGGAGTAGACAATTTGAGTTCTGCCTGTCTGAAAAAAATAGCTTCCTATATTGTAGAGCCTCTTAAAATGATAATAAATAAATGTTTTTTAGTAGGTTATTTTCCTAAACTATTTAAAGTTGCTAAAGTTGTTCCTCTTTATAAACAGGTGATAAATCAAACCCCTCAAATTATCGCCCAATAAGTTTAATAAATAATTTAGCTAAAATAATGGAGAAAATTATAAAAAAGAGACTGGTAAGTTATTTGAATAAACATAGATATATCAATGGAAATCAATATGGATTTAAGAGTGGCATATAAACAGAAGATGCAATATCCAACTTTTTGGAAAGAATAATTGAAAACTATAACAGTGAAACGAAAACTTTAACAGCTTGCTTAGACTTGGCAAAGGCTATTGACACTGTATCTCAGTCAAGATTATTAGAGAAGATGGAACACCTTGGAATCAGAGGCTCACCTCTCAAACTATTCAATACCTAGTTATCCAACTGAACGGTATCAACTACTTACGCTGAATACTTTATCAAGTAATAAAAAACTTACAGAATATGGTCTGCCTCAAGGCACTGTTTTATCACCAATACTTTTCACTCACTTATCACAGAGGATAATAAATCTTGTTCCTACTCATTTTGTTGCCAATACAAGCCGGAGCAAAAAACTAAATTGCGAGATCGAGGAATGGATAAGATCAAATAAAAGTGAAGAAAAAATCTTCTAGGCACCAACTGTTTCTTGTTTTATGTTTTGTTTTTTATCATAGAATAATAGTTATTGTGTGTTACTAACTTTTATCTAATTTCATCATCTACTAGTCTACAAAATTATATTTGTGTGTAAATTCCACTAATCTTTGTTCTTAATTTGGTTTAATTTCTTAGTTTATATTCAATAAATATATTACTGCAACTTAGGTCTACGCACAGGTTTTACCTTGTAGGCTACTCCTTAAACATTGATGGACATAAAACATATACTGTAGTTTTGGGATCATTTTATATATTTAATAGTATTTTTCTTGTATTATTTTTTAGATGTTACTTATAATATTATTATAATTGGGTATGTTTTTTGAGAAATAAATTTGAATTTGAATTGAATTTGAAAATTTATACTGGTATGAGTAGGTCAAACCTACACGTGTAGGCTAACTGAAGCATGGATGAAGTATAGGATGGTTAGTTATCAACTTAATCAATTCAGGTATTTTAATTTGTGTTTCTCATACAGTAATGTCTAAAAATTATTCAATTGTTTCAAGAATACATTTTAAGTCAATTATACAACTTGTGTACTAAAGTATTTTGATAGAATGGTGAAAAAAATGGCGGCTGAGAATTGTTTGTCTACTTTTGTACAGTCACTGTCAAAAGTAACAATAAAATATTCTGGCAAACAGACAACATTGCAAAGCTAGAGAGAGATAGCGTTATCTGTTTTGTTGTATGATAGAAAAGGACAGCAACAGTATTGTCAATTCCACACTGCCATAATAACGTGGACAAGTTAAAAAAGTGACACTGGAGATCTTCTATATAGCCCAGCTGTATAGCAGTTTTAAGCCTATTTTCTCAGCTATATAGCAGAAAATGAGCTATCCAAAATTTTCGGTAAACATCAAAGAGAATCTGAGCTATATGTAGCTCTGCTACATGACAATTTTTGTTCATAGGAGAGCTAGATGTAGCTGCTCTGTCCTTGAAGGAAGGCTGCCGCATCTGCTTGCAGCTGTTTAGTGCCTAGCCTGGGAAAAAGAAAAAGAAGTTATTGGATAATTCTGTCTCCATTCCAGTCAAATTCACTCTCCATCAGTGCAGAATAATTCATTAAACAAAAATAAATGCTCCCAGTAGCCTACTAGCACTCTGACAACAAATGAGTACAGTATATCTGGTGTAAACCCAGCAGGCACTATAAACAGCTGCAAACAGCTGAGGCAGTCTTCCTTCAAGGACAGAGCAGCTACATACCTCTGCTATAAACAAAAATTGGCATGTAGCAGAGCTACATATAGCTCTGCTACATGAAGTTAGTTTTAAATCTACTTATAGCAGAGCTATATGTAGCTGACAGAACTATTTGTAGCTCAAATTTTATATAGCTCTGCTATACAGCAGAGCTGTATTGCTTTCCGAAAAAAATTAAGGTACCCCAATTTCTAAATTTCTGTACGTTTCAAGGTCCCCTGAGTCCAAGAAAGTGGTTTTTGTGTATTGGTCTGTATAATGTACCTGTGTACGCGATATCTCATCTCCCAATCAACGGAATGACTTGGAATTTGGAACTTAAGGTCCTTACAATATAAGGATTCGACATGAACAATTTCGATCAAATGAAATTTAAGATGGCAATTGAAATTGCAAAAATGTTGTCAAAAACAGGGTTTTTTGCGATTTTCTCGAAAACGGCTCCAACGATTTTGATAAAATTTATAACTAAAATAGTCATTGATAAGCTCTATCAACTGCCATAAGTCCCATATCTGTAAAAATTTCAGTAGCTCCGCCCCATCTATGCAAAGTTTGTGGGGTGAGGAGGAATACACCCAAAAATGAAAAATCATGTTCTACAGCCAAAATACAATTATTTCATTATAATACCTTTTCAAGGCTTTCCTAACAAGGAAAAACATATATTTCAAATGAAATCATCTTACGAGGGTTATATTCTATGAGAATCACCTGTTGGATACATTTAATTTCAGTATTCCCTAGTGGGGGTGTTAGACATAAGGATACATCAAGGATCAAAACTTCAAACACTTAAACTTTTGACAGAATGATCTGATCTCCTCGTACTACAGTCATTCTCCTCAGCTCGTCAAGGCAGTTCAAAATCATGTATCATTGCTAAGATTTGATGAAAAACAAAATTCCCCCTTGAGTGTATTTTAGCCCATATTTACATACACGAAAAAATTGCAAATTTCTATATTCAAAACTGTGTATCTCGGAAACCCGATATGATAAAAAATTGTACTTGGTCTTGATTTGAATAACAGAATCTTCTCTTTCATGTGAGGTAAATGATTTTTGTAAAAAAATAATGGTGAAGTAAGATAGGCTTACGTTTGTTTTGTGCCGTGCTATGAATTTAGAAAGTTAATTTGGAATTTAGAATTTAGAAGCACACACAATATAACTTAATAAAAGGGATGCTTGATGAACATACCTAGTGCTAGAGAACGGGAAACCAGAAATGACAAGAGAGACAAGGAAATAGAGAGAAGATATCAACTATATTGTCACCTCTCACAGTAAAATTCAACAGTTAATGAAACAAAATGAAGTTACATCGTGAAAACCGAAAATAGAATTACTAAATTTAGAAAGTTATCTCTGATATAGATAGTTCGGTAATAACCAACTCTGTCTGCTCTACAATGAAAACGTTTTAGATTGAATCATAAGAAGCTTAAAGGACTCTAATTTCAGAAAGAAGAATTGAAAATTATCATTCTCAGAAGTCAATCATAAATAACAATACATCTTTTAAAAGAGATATCAACATAAAATTCATCAAATTCTTAGAACATTTAGAACATACTTGAAAACTTGTAGAACAGTATCAAAACATTATCAGATATTAATAATCCCCAATAATATCTATCTTTATACTATCATGAAAGCTGCAAAGACAAATACGGTATTCCTCAAGTATCACATCACGGAATTCTACATAGGAAGACTATTCAAAATATGTGATATCAAAACAAATTTAGAAAAGCTAGGGTCCTTGAAAATTCTATTCGATCCTTTACAACTTTAAGACCAAAATTATTTTAAAACATTAATTTATAAATAAGGGACCTTTAAACATTTCATATACTAATTCAACTTTTAGTAGTTTAGTAGATTATAAAATATAAATTCAAAGAAAACTGAAATTCCCAGCTGGATCCTTACAGAGAAAATATATGGCCTCACATTTCAATGTAAAGATACAACCGAAAATCTATTACTCAAACCAAATTAATAAAATTTGTAAACTATCCATTCCCAATAATATCTCAAAGTACGATTCAACAAAAAGTCTAATTCCGCATGTTTTAATTGATTTAAATGGTTCACCTCTAATACCCCTCCCTTTTTGAAAGTCTATATAGTTACTAAAACCCATTCTGTCACATCCGGAGTTCCTGGGACGTTTGTTTTATTTGGAAAAAGTTGTTACCTCAAAGCTGTTTCTTCAATTTGAATCTAGGCTCAGTGATCGAGCTCTATACGTCCAGATGGACAGGAGACAGCATACCCCAAGCTTCTAGGACTGCCATCGATTCAGAGGCATCTCAGCGGCTTAAAGACACACGTTCACGAGACATTCATGAACCCGTAAATTGATGGACTCGTACATTGATGGACCCATACTTTGATGGACCCATACTTTGACCGCTGTAGAATGAAAAAATAAACTAGGATAATCAAATTAACTCAACTTCAGTTAAGTCATAAAGTCAACCTAGGTACTTTAGGTTATATAAAGCTCAAATCAATACTTATTACTTTAAAACACAAATAGACATTACCTACTCCAATATCTTGATTTAATAGAAAATAATTTATTTGTAATCAGGGTCATGCCCTATATACAAAGAGATGGGTGTACATAGTTATTATTCCATAATACCAAACTTTAATTCACTAGTTGATTGAACAACTTTTCATAACAAGGTCTTTCGAGTATTGTTGTTAGTTTGTTCAGTCAGTTCTCTTAAATTACATATATAGTGTAATTTAAAAAATGAATTACATGATAGGTGTTTCCTTAAGAATCAAGAAAGCTTTTCATTAGAATCAGCAAAACAAATAAAATCTATATCACAAAATACTGTCATTTATATTTAGGTTAATAGCTTCCTCTTCAAAAATGATTTAAAATAAAAAAAATCTCAATTACTTCTAATAGGTACTCTAAATTTCTACAAAACATATACCATTCATTTTCTTCCAACATTTATCAGTTTGAATTACCATTACCATCTTCCATTCAAATCAAAAGGACTATTCTCAATTATTATACTTTAATTACATTACAATAGATACTTTGATGAAAGCTTTCATCGATAATAATTTCCTTAATTATATTATAAATCTATGACATACATTCAGTAGCGGTAATAGGAGGAAAATCTCCATTGTGAGGTGACAAATTTGATATCCTCTCTTCTCAATTGAAGCAATTACTGAGGTGTGAAAAACTAGATATGCTACTGGAACAAAAGGTTCCAGAGCCAAATACTACCAAGCCCAAAGCTGGCATGAAAGCCATGATGAACACAAAATACTGTGACAACATTTTGTACTGCTTACAACAGAGGACAGACACTGTGTGAATGCACTTCGCTTCTGTCGTCTTGCCGTGGACAGCTGTAAACGGCCTCACTAGATAGGAACCTAACCAACGTTAACTGTGATTGGCAGTTACTATTTTCTAGAAAAATTTCTGCCAATAGAAAGGAACAGTACAACTATAATTTAAGATACATTCTCCCACCAAGTGACAGCTATTTTCCAAATTCCTAACCAAATAAGGCATGATTGATAATCAATCGGACACAAACTCCGTGCCTTATAAGGTCATGAACCAGACTGATGCTCCAGGAAAATCGTTGATTTTCTTAGTACTATAACTTCTATGCACACACTAACAAAGTCGACACAACACAACGCAGAAAAGCAAACTAGTGAAACAAACTGTTATAGTAGACTGACTTCTAATGATAATTCGCATAATCCTCATCATTCACAATTGGAACAATAAATATTGTTACAGTTTAAAAAAATGAAGAAACTCGTGATATTTTCCTCATCTTCACAGTCTCGACAGTTTTTTGATGATAAACAGTGATGCGAGATGTACCAAGGTATTCAAGGCAACACAGCTTATAAAGCATGTAATTCTCTTCTATTTGAGACCAATTGCAAGTTTCTATCATGTATCATACTTGTTTTAGAAACTCTTCAATAACATTAAAATCGCAGTAAAAATGAGAAAATAAAAATCATTATTTCTCCAATTGACTGTAACTTTAGAACAGTATTGAAATAAAAAATATGATTGATGGGAGCGAAAAGAGAAGAAAATCCTCTACAAACTTGACTACTTTTAAGATTTTTTATCTGAAGTGTTTCACAAGATACACAACTTTTTCCTCATGAGAAATTTGTGATATTTCCCTCATTTCCACAGTCTCGCATATTCAAAGTGGCATATCTTGTGAAACACTTCAGATAAAAAATCCAAGAATGTAGGTAGTCATCAAGTTTGTAGAGAATTTTCTCTCCTTTTGGCTCCCATGAATCATACTTCTGATTTCAAGACCGTTCCAAAGTTATAGTCAATTGAAATAGTTATTTGTGCAACTAGTGCGCAAAGTGACAGTTTGCTGCACTGAAAGAAACGTTTACGCCTGAGCCGTAGGCGAGGGCGGAATGGCTTCTTGAGTGCAGCAGAGGAACTTTGCGCACATATTTCACATTTAATTTTTCCTACAGTTACCATTAAATATGAGAAGTGGTTGATTGAATGATTATGGGTAAAATGATGGCTGAAATCCATCAAATGTTTGTGTGTGTGTGATGCTGTTATTAATAGCAACTTTAATTCATTTAAAAATTAATAATCCAATTGAAGTTCAAAATTCTCAGCCAAAGTTCTCATTTTTATTCATTAAAGAATCAGAAAAAATACAGATGGAACAAAAACTTCATATTCAAAATACACGCCAACAGCTTGTTGGCTGAACTGAGATGCAAGATGGCTGAACAAAACAAGATGGCTGAACCGACAAGTGCACGACCTAGTGGGAAGAATCGTACCTAAGTTTGTTTCATCCAGCTAAAGATTATTATTATTTTTTTTTTTTTTAAGATTACGTCCTAAAGACTCCAGTCATGGAGTATAAGACAAGTCATGTTATTACATAATAATTCTAATACTAAGTAGTTCAACCTAGTTTAGGTTTGAAAGGAATTCTTGTACACTATAAAAAGCTCTATCAACTAAATATTTTTTAATTTGTTTTTTGAAAATCTTCAAATCATCATTACTTTTCAAGATTTGAGGTAGCTTGTTATAAAATTTCCTACCAATATAATCTGGTTTTTGTTCAAATAACCTACTATTGTGACCCATTATATGATAATCTGCTCTGTTTCGCGTATTATACTCATGAACATCTGAATTCTGGATCACACCACTCGTTTTCACATGCATTACAACTTCATATACATACAAAGAGCACAGTTAATAGACCAAGCTTTTTAAATAAAGGCCTACAAGAGTCTAACCTATTCACTTTCTCTATACATCTGAGTGCCTTCTTTTGAATCTTAAACACCCTGTCCATATTTTGTTGAGATGAATTACCCCATACTAAAATAGCATACCTAATATGAGATAGTATAAGTCCATGGTAAGCAGTTAACAGTAGTTTTTTATCATTCAGCCTAGCAAGCTGCCGCAGGACAAATACCCCAGATGATATCTTATTACATATCCTCTCAATGTAAGGATGCCATGTTAATTTCCTGTCCAATAAAATTCCCAAGAATGCTACTTTCTCTTCTTGGTCTAATTCATTTCCCTCTACAAACACATTTATTTCTCTATCCTCTACTGAATTATATTTACTTTTGAATTGTAGGAATTGACATTTCTTACTATTTATTGTTAATTGCCTTTGCTTCAAGAATTGGACAATTGCCTGTACTCCAGTAAAAGCATTTATTTCTAGACTATCTAATAAATAATTGTTAAAGATAAGCGATGTGTCATCAGCAAACAACAGAGCTCTGTGATCTTTTAACTCTTTTGGTAATTGGTTCACATACAACAGAAACAGTAAGGGACCCAGAATTGAGCCTTGAGGTACTCCAGCCTGGACCTCCAGTTTTTGAGATTTAATTTTTACTATTTCATTCCCATCCACCTTGGTAAGCTCAACACACTGGTTTCTACCTATGAGATATGATTCAAACCATTTTAGTTCTATACCATTCACACCTACAGTTTTTAGTATTTCCAATAATATTCTATGGTTCACACAATCAAAAGCTTTGGATAAATCAAGAAATATTGCGGCTGCCTTCTCACCTGAATCTATTATATCTATTAGTCTTTCAACAAGGGATACTATTGCAGTCTTAGTAGATTTCCCTTTCCTGAACCCATGCTGTTCATCACATATGAAATTAATTTCTTCCAGGTGCATCAATAGCCTATTTAAAACTACTCTTTCAAAAATTTTACTTATTACATTTAGAATACTAATGGGTCTATAATTTTCAACTCTTTCAGAATCACCGCTCTTGAAAATTGGCAAAATTTTTCCTTGTTTCAGATCATCAGGGAAAATACCCTGCTCTAGTGAAGTATTAAGGAGATGCAATAGAGGGTCCAGTAATTCATTTTCACATTTTTTTAAAATTTTGCTTGAGACCCCATCCAATCCTACTGTTTTTTTGTTATTCAAATTTTTTATTATTCTTGACAACTCATCTCTTGATAATGGATGAAATTTAAATACCTTTTCAATTGGCTCAGCATTTAATGTAGTTGTATTACAAGTATTAGTGTTCAGTGACTTTTGGAGATTATATGCAACCTGTTGATAATACTTATTGAAAAAGTTACAAATGTCTATACTATCATCCATATAATTTCCATGTTCATCGATTATCCTAGGGACATTAGTAACTGTATCTTTTTGAGCTGCTCTCCTATTTCTATTAATTACCTCCCAAACAGCAGAGTTAAAATTGGTACTAGTTGTTAATATTTCAGCTGTTTTCTTACACTTAGCTTTCCTCACTTCTTTTGCATAGTTTTTCTTTAGACATTTGTATTTGACTTCACTCGGAACATCCCTCACTAATTTAAATTCCTCATAGGCTTCTCTAACAATATTTCTTTGAGTAAGAATATCTTATTACTGAAACACGATTCAGAAATTTAGACTTTTGCTCAAATTAACGAGAAAAATGCTCAAAGTAAACTGAAAAATATTTATAAAAATAACATAGACAACAGAGAATATTTATTGTAGTATTGTTATGTTTTTTATTATTTTTATTCATATGAATATCGAACGGTAATCATTTAACCTCAAAATTCGAATTTTATAATGTATATTTGCTACTTTTCTCATTTCTTGGAGTTGAAATAATAATTATCAATAGAAAAGAACTATTATTTATTATTATTATTCAATGATGAGAATTCGTAAATGATGATTATTTAATTATGATTTAGATGAAAATTATTCTTGTGAATTACGGTCACATTAAATTTTTCCTACAGTTACCATTGAATATGAAAAGTGGGTAATTATGGGTAAGATGATGGCTGAAATCCATCAAATGTTTGTGTGTGTGTGTGATGCTGTTATTAATAAAAACCTTTATTCATTTAAAAATTAATAATCAAATTGAAGTTGAAAATTCTCAGCCAAATTTCTCATTTATATTCATTCAAGAATCAGAAGAAACACAGATAGAACAAAAAATTCACATTCAAAATACATGCCAACAGCTGATTGAGATGGCTGAACTGACAAGCATGCGACCTAGTGGGTAGAATCGTACCTAAGTTTGTTTCATCCAGCTAAAAACTAGAGAATCAGGATTCAGAAATTTAGACTTTTGCTCAAATTACCGAGAAAAATGCTCAAAGTGAACTGAAAAATATTTATAAAAATAACATAGACAACAGAGAATATTTATTGTAGTATTCTTATGTTTTTTATTTATATGAATATCGAACAGCAGTGAACTCTATACTAACTGGAAGGGGCTGACCAATGCTAAGCTACAGCCAAAAGTGTGTAAGGCGGAGTGAGTAAGACAGGCCTACTGTGTGGGATTCCCTTCTCTCTCGTACTCATACATTTAAGCAGGTTGTTGCGGCTCTTGAGTACGATTTTTCATTTTTAAAGTTGAAAAACGGATTTGAATGAGTATTAGGGCTATCAGTATTAGATCACAACCTTTTCTCTTAAATATTGTGATGTATTTGTCATAAAATGTGTAGAATTGAATAAAAATACGACCGAGAAATGGTGATGTATTGTGTTGCATTTGGATGCAAGAATGGGCATGTTAAAGGAAATGAAACAGGTAAGTCAAACATTTTTATTCTATTAATTGATTTGAAGAAACCTTTTTGTTTTGCATACATTTCCAATACTTTTTTCCATATTGATTAGTTTATTTGACCAAAAATAAAACAACAAATTTGGTTATATTCCTAGTATACGGTGATAGTCTCTATGCTAATTGAAAATTTAGGCCTACATTATAGCATCTAAAATAAAGAAACATAGTTGAAGAACGAATTAATCCTTATTCAAAAAAGAATAAATACAAAAAATGATTAATAATTCTGTGTTATCATCATGAGATGACATAATTTATTTTAGGTACCTTCTTTTATTTTGAAAAATATGATATTGCAATCAGCTGAATTTTGATTAATTTTTTAAACCTTTCCATTTCAAATAAATAATCGTTCAATTTACAATATTATAATAATTATTTAGCATATTTTACTGTTTGCTTATCATATGGTCATAATAATAATATCGAGTGACCTGGCTGGCTCAGGTCTGGTGTCAGAGTTTTCAGGTTGCAACTGATCAATTTCAGGGCCTCTGACATGACCTAACGACTGCTTTTTAGACAGCCGGGAACGACGACTTAACGTGTCCATCCGAAACACGGGAGTGGCCCGAGATATGGTCATAATTATAATACAATTGATATGTTTCTTCATAGATTTCTATGCATCATTTCTGAAACTCCCACACTTACATGATTTGAAATGTTATCAGAATACCTATTGCTATCATTACATATTCAATAATCCTGTGTTATTGAACCATCAAGAGTCCACATAATTCATTTTATTTACCTACTTTTATTGTAAAAAATATGATATTGTTATCAACTGAATTATAATTTATTAATTTTTGGAACCTTTTAATCTCAAATTGTTCATTCTACTCTGGTAATTATGTAGCATATTTTACTGTTTGCTTATCATAGTCATATAATATAATAAAATGTTTCTTCGTTATTTGCTTCATTTCTGAAACTCCCACTCTTACATGATTTGAAATTACACCAATGCACACCTACATAATTCTACATTCATAGCCTGCTGTAAGTAGGCCTATATTATTAAATTTATTTCATTAAACAATAAATCATAAATCTTTCCTTTAACAATAACAATAAATCATATAATCCAAAAAACAATAGTATATCCAATCAAAATAAACATCAGACTGTGATAGTTTCAATTAAACACAGCCCTCCTTTGGACTGTGTACAAACAAAATTCGGGATTGGAATAATAATGACTATGAGCCTGTTTTTTCATTACCAATCATTTCATGACAGTTTATATTTGTCCTTGTTAAATAAATGAAAATTAATAAATCATACGCTTCTCTGAAATCTGGCCCAAAGTTATTCCCTTGCTTGTGAAAAGTTGACATTACTAAAACTACTGCAGTCACAAAAGAAAAAAACTTTTCTTTATTCATATTCAACCTATTTCATTATTTTTGCTCTCAAAAAGTTAACAATAAACTCCTCAATGAAGGAAAAATAACGCTTCCATGGAATAAGACATACAATATAGAAATAAAATAGAAATTGCAACTGTGCAACGCATTTTCCCATAGAAGCCAATGTGTTACAAAATGACGAATCCCACAGCAATGCGGGTTGCCTATCTTCACCAGCTGCCTCACTTTCTTTGTGTTACTAGTCCATTCCAGTTAGTATAGAGTTCACTGTCGAACAGTTATCATTTAACCTCAAAATTCGAATTTTATAATGTCTATTTGCTACTTTTCTCATTGCTTGCAGTTGAAATAATAATTATCAATAGAAAATAACTATTATTTATTATAAAAGGATTAGAATTCGTAAACGATGATTATTTAATTATAATTTAGATGAACATTATTCTTGTTTTGGATTTCTAGATTGGGATTTTATCATAAATGTAGGGTAGCCATTGAAATGATTCTTATCTAAATCTAACCACAGTCATTGTTACCAACTCAATTTTTGTTTTCGTGCACTAATCCTACATATAACCCACCAACTATTTTGTGTTGCCATGTTGCAAATCTGGAGTGCAGAAACATTTTTCCCGCACTAGAGCGGAAAAGTGATTCTTTGCTTTCTGTAATCAGTGCAGGAATGGCCACTTTTCAAGGTAACTGTAGGAAAAAATTATAATTTTTATTTTCTCATTTTTTCTGTGATTTCAATGTTATTGAAGAGTCTCTAAAACGAGTATGATACATGATAGAAACTTGCAATTGGTCTCAAATAGAAGAGAATTACATGCTTTATAAGCAGTGTTGCCTTGAATACCTTGGTACATCTCGAATCACTGTCTATTATTGATAAACTGTCGAGACTGTAAAAGTGAGGGAAATATCACGAATTTCTTCATTTTTTTAAACAAACGTATCTTACTTCACCATCATATTTTTACAAAAATAAATTACCTCACATAAAAGAGGAGATTCTGTTCTTCAAATCAAGACCAAGTACAATTTTTTATCATTCCGGCTTACCGAGATACATAGTTTTGTATTTCTATTAACTGTGATAATTACAGATATTATGAGTTCTTAATATTATTGTGCTTGTCTTTTTGGTCTCAAAATTTTATAGTTTTTTTCGAAATTTAAAATTTTCAATTAATTGTGATTGTTTTAATTTAATTTGGAAGTATTTTTTAATATGAAAATGATTTTTGTGTGTTTTTGATTGAAAATTGAGTGTGTGATTGAAGAATGTTGAGTGACACATAACCTAGCTACATTTGAACTGTTGTATAAATTAGAATTGGAGCCGTTTTGGGCTTATATGCCTGTGGTACTTTTCTGTAAGTTGTGTAATTCTGAATGATTGAATAAATAAAATAAATAAATTATACTTCTGATTTAAATACTGTTAACTGTTAAAAAACTATTTTTTACAGTTGAACTATATTCAATCTATTTGTGTTTCAACTGACCCTTGTGGAGTACATTTAACACCTGCTGATATTCAATATTATGGAGTGGCCGTAGTTGAGTGGATTAGATGCTGGCTTCGTGATCCAAAGGCCCAGGTTCGAATCCCAGCCCGGGCAAGATATTTTTATTGGGCCACTCCCGTGTTTCGGATGGACACGTTAAACCGTAGGTCCCGGGCTGCCTAAAAAGCAGTTATAAGTCATGCCAGAGGCCCTGAAATTGATCAGTTGTGACCTGAAAACTCTGACACTAGACTTAAGCCTTCCAGGTCACACAATATTATTTTATTATATTATGAAAGTCCACTTACCCATGATTTAGATTCCTGCATATTTACTTCTAATACTCCTACCGCAATGCTGGGGAGAAACTGCAAAAATAAATTGTTACCATTCAGTGTTCATAATTGAAAAAAAAAATCAACTCTTTCCAAATTCTTAGAAATGAAGACTTTACCTGATGTTCGTAGAAGGTGACTATTTATCAGAAAAAATTGAAAAACATAATTTCGGGTTGAGTTTTCTGCTCCCTTATCCTATACTATTAAACGAGCAAATTCTGTTTATATGTTCAGATGTTTTTATGTTTTTATTTGTATGTGACCGGATCTCGAAAACTGCTCTAACGATTCTCACGAAATTTGGAACAAAGCAGGTTTATGATATGAGAATTCGATTGCACTAGGTCTCAACCCTGGGATAGCTCGCTGAAGGACATTAAAAGGATAAATACGTCATTGGAAAAACAGCTGGAAATGTTGTCGTTTGTCAATACTGTAATGGAAGTGAGTGGACGAGTGCATGTGTGGGATCATTCAGCTGATCTCACGAGAAGAAAAATTCAGCAAGAAAAAAATATTTTCATTTATTTCTCTTTTTTTAGAAAAGATGTTTACTTCAGAAAGTCTAAAATAGTAACTAGATGCTGTTGGTGTATAGTAGAATTGTAGCCTACATAGTATATGAACAAAATATTGTAGCAAACATAGTATATCATTCTAAATCGAATTCATAGTATATCATTCTATTTGTAATTGATGATGTGTTTGTTTTTGGAGTGTGAATAAATTTTTATTTTGATGAGTGATAGTAGCTTAACCTAGATTTTGATTTGGACTATAGTATAAATTTGAAAAGGGACAGTTTTGGGCATAAGCCTGTTGTGCCTCCTCATATAACTGTAAAAATAATTGTACGGCTGAAAAAATGAATAAATAGATATAAACTATAAATTCAATCTTTTAATACAAATTATCTATGCTCTTACACTCCAGAGCGAAGCTCTATATTGTTGATTTCAACACGAAATTGCAGTCCTGTGAAAAGATGTGACAAAAATAGAACTGTGTTTGTACAATTGAAATTTTCCCTCCGTTAGTTCTCGAAAAAAAATGAGGAAACTGGAGGAGAAAATCTAGATGTATATGGAGTACTTACAATAGTCAGTAGGCAAATAGTGGAGATATGCATATTGCACTTGCTCTAAAGGATGGAGTCTAAGTGAAATCTAGAAGATGAAGTTTAGAAGTCTATAAGTGAAGTCAAGAAGATGAAGTTTAAGTGAAGTCCAGAGGATGTAGACTAGTCTGGAGGATAAAGCCCTGAAGAATGAAACGTTGTTTTAGGAACGTGGATAACGACTGTGACAGTAGAAGAATGGAGTCCTCTTTTATGTGAAATATTGACAATACAACTGATTGCTTGAACCAGTAAGAAAGTAAATAGTTGTTAGAGCTCTACTATATTGAATGCTTATTTCGATAAATATTGTACATATGATTGGATGTATTGTTCGCAGAGTATACAAGTCTATTTTTTATTTGATGTGAAATCTTGACAATACAACCCAGATTGCACACAAACGGAAAAATCAATGAAAATCACGTTTCCTTTTGACATTTTTACTTTCCTTGCCCTACTACCATAGGTAAGGAAAGTATTGCTTTCCAAAAAAAATTAAGGTACCCAAATTTCAAGTTTTCTATACGTTTCAAGGGCCCCTGAGTCCAAAAACATGATTTTTGGGTGTTGGTCTGTGTGTGTGTGTGTGTGTATGTGTGTATGTGTGTATGTGTGTATGTCTGTGAACACGATAACTCCATTCCTAATCAACCGATTGACTTGAAATTCTAAACTTAACGTCCTTATACCATGAGGACCCGACAATAAGAAATTCAATAAAATTCAATTCAAGATGGCGGAAAAAATGGCGGATAATTACTAAAAAACCATGTTTTTCACGGTTTTCTCGAAAACGGCTCTAACGATTTTCTTCAAATTTATACCATGGATAGCTATTTATAAGCCCTATCAACTGACATGAGTCTCATTTCTGGGAAAATTGCAGGAGCTCCGTAATATTTTTGTGAAAAATGGCGGATAATCACTAAAAAACCATGTTATTTACGGTTTTCTCAAAAACGGCTCTAACGATATTCTTCAAATTCATACCCTAGATAGCTATTTATGAGCCCTATCAACTGACATGAGTCTCATTTCTGGGAAAATTGCAGGAGCTCCGTAATATTCTTGAGAAAAATGGCGAATACTCACTAAAAAACCATGTTTTTCACGGTTTTCTCGAAAACGGCTCTAACGGTTTTCTTCAAATTTTCACCATGGGTAGCTATTTATAAGCCCTATCAACTGACATGAGTCTCATTTCTTGGAAAATTGCAGGAGCTCCGTAATATTCTTGAGAAAAATGGCGGATAATCGCAAAATAAAAACATGTTTTTCACGATTTTCTCAAAAATGACTTGACCGATTTTTTTCAAATTCATACCCTGTATATTTATATATCAGCTCTATAAACTAGCATTGGTTTCCTCCCTGAGAAACTAACAGGGGGTCCACCCCATTCTTGAGAAATTTACTTTGTAACCTCCTTCTCGTGCTTGAGGTAGGTGGGTAGAGCAGTTTATTCAAAAGAACACACGTCGATATTTTATTTGTAGAACAGCTGTTTTGACAACTTTTAAAAAATCCTTAAATTTCATAATTCAAACAAAGGAAAATGTACTCTGAAAACAATAACAATAGTATAATCGTAGTTTTAATAAAATTATTAAGCCGCCAATCGGCATAATGTTATTCCCCTAGATTATCCTCGTTTAAGAATGAGGCTTATAGATCAATGAGCAAGGAAAGTTGTGTGAGTGTTCCACACCAGATTTTTAATGTTATTATAACATGAAAAATGTACTTTTTACGTTTTTTTCATGTGATTTTTACATACAAATGTCGCTCTTTTTTACAAAAAAAACGTAGAAAAAGTATGTGAAAATAACTTTTTCAATCACTACTGTGATGTACCAAAGATTGTACAGCCCTCAAACTACATAATAGATCTATTCATAGGCCGTTATGAGAACGAAATAAATTCCATCACCGAAAAAGCACTACAATCTTATCTGAGGTAGATAGACGACTGTTATCTGACCTACGAAGTAGGAAATAAATAAATCAGTAATTATATGCCTTGCAAAATTTTGTCACAGAAAAAACCATATACGTTTGTATGTTTATGGATTTGATCAGTAAAATTATATTTGAAGGTTGGTTTTGAAACAAAAACATAACCCCAAAACAGACCAAAGCTAACTTGTTAACAAGTAGCAAATTGAGAAGGCATTTCGACTAATGATCGATCATAAAAATTATGTAATATTAACATTTTCTTTTTTATATTTTGATTTCTATGCCGAATAGGCCTGAATATTTATTTAATGAACTATCATAAAAATATACTTGTTAGAAATATGAAGACAGATTAGCTTAGCCAGTATATGATGATTGAGGGTCGATATTCTAGCATATAAAAAACCATATAAACAAAAAAAGGAAGAAATATTTATTTATTATTATGTTCATTATTATTATAAGCATATATATTCTTATGTTATGTCTACTCTATGTTATAAAAGCATGTCTATGTTCTATAATCATTAGCTATCCGTCGAAGCTAATTATAAATGCATATCATCATAGACGAATTCTATTATTTATTTGTGTATTATTATAATTATATAAACTAAATGATAATTTGGAACAGCTTAAAATCAGGAATTTCGCCCTATCTAAAAGCTTTAAAGTTGGACACATTGACACCACCCATTCAGCGTATTGGTTACATCACAGAATCTGACCAATCCTGAATTAATATGTAAATTTGGCGAGATAAAATTTGAAGAAGAAACTCAAGTGAAAATTAGAAGAGGGAGACTCGATGCCATTTTGCAAGGATCATCGGTAGGATGCAGACCTAGTCCATGTACTTAATTGTTCAAAAGCTTTAATTTCTGTTTAATGTAATTCAATCTTTGTCTCTCTGTTTTAAAAAAACTGTTCCAAAGTTCCTATAATAATTGTGACACTAAGATTTTCAATTTCATTTAAATAATCCCCGAAATTATATTAGTGAAGTCTGTTCGACATTTTTCGCCACGTGGAAGGATCCAGCCGGAACAATATATTCTATGGCCGAATATATTTCGAAAACCAAAAAACGGAAACAAAAGTCTACGTAAGTTACTCGAATATATAAAAGGGGATCCCCATAAATCTACGAAAATTGCACAGCATATAAATTCGTCCATTTGAGAAAGTCATGACTATAGTTTTAAGGGTAAAAAAGTTATCATAATCTACCCAATGAGTGAATATTCTATTCTTAAATTCTTATTTTACATTAGTTACATGAATCTGTATGTTCTATAAAGATTACAATTCCTTATTGTTTATATAAATAATATGTGTATATTTTGAATTAATTTGCTCTTACCACTGGTCAAATACTGCATTGTGATTGGTACATCCCAAAACTACATCATGTATCCATGCACTGAATAAAGTTAGATCCCATTTCCTCCATCTTTTTAATTTGTTTTTTGTATTTTGTTCATGCTCATTTGATATAATAAATATTTTTGTGTTTTCTTAATCGCTTTTCGTTTACATTGATTTGGTGATTTGGCATGCTTGCTTACCCTCTGATCATAGTCTAAGCAAATGCTATTTATAAGCAACTAATTTGCCACAAGTTGTCTGACTAATTCTCAAAATATACGGCTCGACCGATTACTAAGGTCGCCGACTAGTAAATACCAAAGAACCTAACCTCAAAATAGTATATATTTTATATTATTAAATATATAGCAATAATACTTTTATTTTCATTTGGCTGTTCAAAATCATAGCCTTGAAAACAGTTATTATCTAATCTAGACCATTGACACCGTATCTGGTGATAACAATACAGCTGCTTGCTTGAGACCTATCAATTTCCATCCATTACAAGATTTTGGGGAATATCCAAAATTATATTCTTACGGCAGGAAATTCAAAATTAAGTTGGTAACAATGTCTGTGGTTAGATAAGAATCATCAATGGCTGTATTGCTACATATTTATGATAAAATCCCAATCCCAATCTAGAAATTCAATACAATAATAATGTTTATCTAAATCATAAATAAATAATAACTTCTCATCTTTTAATAATAAATAATGTTTCTTTTCTATTGACAGTAATAATCATTTCAACTCCAAGCAATGAGAAATGTAGCAAACACACATTATGAAATTCGAATTTTCAGGTTAAATAATAAATTACCATTTGAAATCCATGTAAATAAAATTAATAAAATAACATTAGAATATACTACAATAAAATATTTTCTGTTGTCTTTGTTATTTTATGGACATTTTTAAGTTTACTTAAAGTGTTTTCCGGTAATTTTAGTCAACCATAATTCTAAATATCTGAATCCTGATTTTAGCTGGATGAAATGAAGTTAGGTACAATTCTTTCCACTAGGCTGCATGCTTGTCGGTTCAGCCATTTTGCAGCCATCCCAATCATCTATCAACCATGTTCTTGACTGTCGACTATTAATAAGCCCTATCAACTGACATGAGTCTCATTTCTGGGAAAATTGCAGGAGCTGCGTAATATTCTTGAGAAAAATGGCAGATAATCACTAAAAAACCATGTTTTTCATGGTTTTCTCGAAAACGGCTCTAACGATTTTCTTCAAATTTATACCATGGATATTAGGTAATTGGAAATCTGAAATTAAACTTTGCATAGATGGGGCGGAGCTTCTGAAGTTATTACAGATATGGGACTTGTGGCAGTTGATAGAGCTTATCAATGACTATTTCAGGTATAACTTCAATCAAAATTGTTGGAGCTGTTTTCGAGAAAATCGCGAAAAACCCTGTTTTTGACAACATTTTCGCCATCTTGAATCACAATTGATCGAAATTGTTCGTGTGGGATCCTTATATTGTAAGGACCTCACGTTCCTAATTTCAAGTCATTCCATTAATTGGGAGATGGGATATCGTGTACTCAGATGCACATACACTCATACACACACACACACACACCACACACACACACACACACACACACACACACACACCACACACCACACACCACACACACACCACACACACACACACACACACACACCACACACACACACACACACCACACCACACACACACCACACACACAACACACACACACCAACACACACACACACCACACACCACACAACACACCACACACACACACCACACACACCACACCACACACACCACACAACACACACACACACAACACACCCACACACACACACAACACACACACACACACCACACACACACACACACAACACACACACCACACACAACACACACACACCACACACCACACACACACACACAACACACACACACACACCACACACACACACCACACACACACACACCACACACACCACACACACACACAACACACACCACACACCACACACACACACACCACCACACACCACACACACACAACACCACACACACACACACACACCACACAACACACCACACACACACACACACACACACACAACACACACACACACACACACACACACACACACACACACACACACACACACCCACACACACACACACCCACCACACACACACACACCACACCACACACACACACACACAACACACCACACACACACACACACACACAACCACACACACACACACACACACACACCACACACACACCACAACACACACACACACACACACACACCACACACACACACACACACAACACACACACACCACACACAACACACACACACACCACACCACACACACACCACACACACCACACACACACAACACACACACCACACACACCACACACACACACACCACACACACAACCACACACACACACCACACAACACACCACACACACACACCACACACCACACACACCACACACACACCCACACACACACCACACCACACACCACACACACACACACCACACACACCCACACACACACACCACACCACAACACACACACACACACACACACACCACACACACACACACACACACACACACACCCACACACCACACACACACACACACACACACACACATACAGACCAATACCCAAAAACCACTTTTTTGGATTCAGGGGACCTTGAAATGTATAGAAATTTAGAAATTGGGGTACCTTAATTTTTTTTCGGAAAGCAATACTTTCCTCACCTATGGTAACCTGGCAAGGAAAGTAAAAAAAATTAAGGTACCCTAATTTTAAGATTTCTATACGTTTCAAGGTCCCCTGAGTCCAAAAACATGATTTTTGGTTGTTGGTCTGTGTGTGTGTATGTGTGTATATCTGTGAACACAATAACTCCATTCCTAATTAACCGATTGACTTGACATTTAAAACTCAAGGTCCTTACACCATGAGGATCCGACAATGAGAAATTCAATAAAATTCAATCAAGATGATGGAAAAAAGGCGGATAATTACTAAAAAACCATGTTTTTCAAGATTTTCTAAAAAACGGCTCTAACGATTTTCTTCAAATTCATACCGTAAGTTACGTAAGTTACTCTCGCACACTCTCTCTCACAACCTTCATGACTATCTTGTAGTACGGTAGTGGTAAGTGTTTGCTCGGAAAACCAGTCAACGACGCTAGATTGCGCTGGGCCTGCGCTTTTCTTCGTTTCGACTGACTCCGAATGCTGTGGATTCTCCTCACACCCTTTCAATTGGCGCGCTCACCTATTCAAAATTTTGGTAGTTTTTTTCATTGGCGTCCAACTTTCCTTAACGGGGAGAGAATCTGTACCAAAATTTTGAGTTATTAAATAGAATTTATTCTATCTTAAGTTAGTAGTTTTCAGTTCCCATGAAGATAGTAAATTTATTCTTGTTCATTGGCAACTTAGCCAGCATTTCTAAAATCGTTATAATTATGATCAGAATCTTATTAAAGTCCTTGATTCCCACGATCCCACTTGGAATTATCTATTCTCACGACAGTTCTAGACGCCAGAAGTATGCTGAATCAATCCCATAATTCTAAACTTGCAAAAGGGAAATAACTTTTCTCTCCTAGTTTCCTTCTTACTTGAACGTATCACCTTCTTATTTACTGAGCAGAAAGTTAGTGGGCGAAGAGAAATTCACAGGCGATCGGGTAAATATTTCAAATGATGATGGCAAAACTGATCAGTCTGGAAGCCTCTGAAAACTAGGAGAGCGATCATTCTAATCCCAGCTGTCAGAGTGTTAACTGTTTCTTGACATTTTCTTTCAATTTCCAATAATGTTTTCGTTTGGGGGTACATTCTCATTCTCTCCAGGAGATTGATTGTCCAAGTAAATCGGACATCTTTTGAAGTTACTTTAAATGTAGGCTAAGAGTAATATTAGAAGTAAAGTCCCCTTTTGAGAATACAGTAGGTCTAAAAATGGGATAACTGGAATTAATAAATGACGATTGATTCCCTCTATATGTTGGATCTTCAATACCCCTTTTGGGTGAGTATTTTTATTATTCTCATTGAATATGATTTATAATTTGTGAAGTGATTTATGTATGTTAATAATATTATTTCCTCATAGGAAGCGGTGAATTGTATTTATTTGATGATCTACCTAGATCATCAATTGAATACAATCCTATTAGATATTGGTAATTATTATGTTTCTAATTCTGTTGTAAATTTGTCATCAGGTTTCTGTATCGGGCTGAGAATTTCCATTGTAAAAGGGCCGGCGACTTCTTCCAACCATGGATGGAATCGTACGTCATTGAACGCTGATGAGGAGAGAACAAGACTAACTCCCTTTTGGATCTGTCGCCGCGACGCCTGAACATTCCTGGAGGACGACTAATCATTTTCACCCTTCATCCATCTCCGCCAGGGACTCCGGACATCGCGACGACAACTACAAGATGAGTACTTGATCTTTCCCCACCAGAATTCAATGTGTCCCTTAGATTTTGGTCTCTTAAAGACGTAAATACAATTAAATTGGTCTCTTAAAGACAAATAATCTTTAATTGAAGAAAGTATTTATTGTAAAGTGTTGTTTGAATTTAAATATTAATATAGAGGCAATCAATCGTCAAATGATTTTTATTTCGGATTCCTCACCACTAGAATAGTACTAGAAATTTCACTAACCCCTCCACCATCGGGGTCTCGCATGATTTCCAAGCTTAATTATAGTTGTCTGAGAATTTAGATTCTCAAAAGACACTATACAACTTTTGAAAAATCATCGAATTTTACAATTTACACAAAGGGAAAAGTACTCTGAAAACAATTATATATACACATATTATACAGAAGTCTGATCTTAGTTTCAATATGTTGCCGCCAATCGTCATTATGTTATTCCCCTAAATTATTCTCGTTTAAGAACGGGGCTTACAGTTCAATGAGCAAGGAAAGTTGTGTGAGTGTATCACACCAGATTTTCCTTTTTTTCGTTCCTTCCCTGAAAATTTACAAAAATATCATGCTGTGTAGATTACAATCTCTAGCCAGCCATGATCTTTTGAAATTGCTTTGAAAAACTGCCTTGTATTATAATGTACTCTTAAAAGTGAACACTGCTATTCTACAATCACCAATCAGCAATATTGGCTCCGTGAACTTGTAGTGCACAAGCCCGAAAAAATTTGAAAAAAATGACAATAAACTACGAATTTTGTGTCGGCAGAATATCCAAAAATCAAATTTTGTACAAGCACCGTTTTTTTTTTACTCGCATTTGAAGTCGCGGTCAAGGTCATTTTTCAATGCTAATTTCCCTATGCTGGAAGTGTGAACTTGTAGTGCACATGTCAGAAAAAATCCGAAAAAAATTGACAATAAACTACGAATTTTGTGTCGTCTGAATATGCAAAAATCGAATTTTGTACAAGCACCGTTTTTTTTTTAGACGCTTTTGAAGGTCATACATATCATTGATTATTTGCCAGCTATGCTACCGCTCATGCAGGCGTGATAGTACGATTTGTATTACTTTGAATGAATAAAATACTGTATTCAAGTCGAAAACATGATCTATTGAATCATCTTCAACCACAAATGAAATATGCAAGCCCAGTTTTCACGGGAAAATTTCAAAGTTGAATATTTGTAATAGTGATACTATGGAGAATTCTTGAATAATCAACCACGAAAGTCAGGTGCATGGCATTTCTCCTGTTATTCTGGACTGAATGCAATGTTGAACATACTAATGTATGTTCAATGTATTGCATGTTACAATGTTGTTATATATAGTATCATTTCTGATCTTGAATGAATTTTGCTCAAGCACAGTTTTTACGAAAAAAATTTTAAAGTTCAATATTAGTAAAAGTGATACTATGAAGAATTCTTGAATAATCAACCACGAACGTCAAGTGTATTGCATTTCACCTGTTATTATGGAATAAATGCATTGTTTAACATATATAGAATCATTCCTGATCATGAATGAATTTTGTACAAGCACAGTCTTCACGAAAAAAAATGTCAAAGTTCAATACTAGTTGATTAACTCCTTCTGGGAGTTCTTGAATAATGAACCACAAAAGTCAAGTGCATCGCATTTTGTCCGTTATAATGGACTGAATGAATTGTTTAACATATATAGAATCATTCCTGTTCTCGAATGAATTCTGTACAAGCACAGTTTTCACAAAAAAAAAATCCAAAGTTAAATATTAGTGATAGTAGTACTCTTAGTCCTCTATTGAATTCTTGGCGAACGACTTGGCGAATAAAATAGTTTTTGTTATTGCATTTCTTATGTCGCTGAATGAGATCTCCAGAACCCATTCAATTATCTTTTACTCACAATGAATTTCGTAGAAACAGAACGTGCACGAAAACAATTTTTATATTTCGATTCTATTGATTGTAGTAATGTAGGAATTTTATTGATTGTAGTAATCTAGGAATTCATGAAGAATCAACAACAATATCTTGCATTCGTCATGTTATTCTGAGCAATGAGCAATATTGTTCGAACCCATTGAATAATTTTTTAAAAAATGAGGTTCCAAGCATATTCTTATCGAAAATGATTTCAAAGTTTAATAATGGAGTTGGTATTATTCTAGAGAATTCATGGAGAATCATCCACGAAAGGCTAGCGCATTGCGTACCCTATGTTATATCTGGTTGAATGCGATTTTTGAAACCATCCCGACAATGTTTAATCAAGACTGAATTCAATATAATCAGTGAATAGCAAGGCCGTTTTTGGAGACAAAGACGCAAGCAGTTGACAAGAGAGCCATCGACCCAAGAGAGCCATTGGTGAGTATTCAAAAGGACTTGAGGGGTTGTGAAAAAGGTATTGTACTTTAGGTTCTTCATTTCTTTGTTTATATGTGTGTTTTGGATCAATAATGGAATTGCCTCAGTCAAAGAACTAGTCTTCAAATACGAACGTGTTGAAATACAAAAATTTGTTCTGCTGGAAACTGAATAATAATTGTTTATCGCTAAACAAAATCGAAAAGAATGCACACTGAAAGTAAGTTGGCGTCACTTTTTGCAGAACAACTGAAATAGTTTGAATGATCCACAGATGCGTTGGAATAGTGTTCTTGTCAAAGACGAGGGTTCTTTCATCCACATGAATACCATTGATGGTATTATCTTCAGCGCCCTTCTAATAACAATATTATGCCGATGTCAAAGTGAATTGTTCCGGACACGTTTCTTTTCACATTTTCCAACTACTTCTGCTTTGGAAGAGCTTGGCGTATGGCGTTGATGAATGACATGAAAGCAAACAATATTTACAGTCTTTAGTTGCGTTAAGAGTTGTACCACGTTCCAACAATTACAAAGGAAATGTGGAACAAAGTGTAGCAAGAAGAGATTCAGATAATATCCTTCACCTGAGAATCATACGCTTGAGAAAATTACCAATACTTGTGTCACTGATAGTCATTGAGAGAGCTGTGAAGTCTTGTTACTAATGACCATTGAGATTCACTAGAATATTATTGGTTAATTACTTATACTTGGATACTAGTAGTTCTGTGAACAGTAGACCTCACGCAGTATTCTCATCCACAAGTACCTGATGTCACTTGTTTTAAATGTTAACAAACTCAGTTCACGTTTGAATTTGTATTCCATATGATATAATTCATCTAGTTCCGTGATAATCTTTCTATCTGATGGGAATTTATTTTTTACAATCCAAAATATTATAATTTCTCCAGCATTATTTAGATTGTCACAAAGTAAAATTGTGACGAGAAAATAATAAATAATATTATTGAAAGACGCTCGGCTATCAGCAATGCTAGCCGACCGCGGAGATAAGGGAGGTACCGATGGTGCACCATCTTCCGCGCATCAAGACGATTTCCACCGCCTCTGGCGGCGGCACTACTCCATCCCCTCCACTTTGGGGGAGTATTTAAAGGCCGGACGAGCCCCAGACCACAGCATTCCGCTCACAACCTTCCTGCTCCTTGTACAGCGGCCCGTTGGCTGCCGTACGTCCCCGACCTCCTGTCCTGGTACAGCGGTCCGTTGGCTGCCGTACGTCCCTGTCCTCCCATCTCCTAGGGCACAGCGGACCGTTGTCTGCCGCCCTGTCCTCCCATCTCCCTAGGGCACAGCGGACTGTTGTCTGCCGTCCTGTCCTCCCATCACCCTAGGGCACAGCGGACCGTTGCTGCCGTCCCTGTCCTCCCATCTCCCTAGGGCACAGCGGACCGTTGTCAGCCGTCCCTGACCTCCCATCTCCCTAGGCACAGCGGACCGTTGTCTGCCGTCCCTGTCCTCCATTTCCCCAGGGCACAGCGGACCGTTGTCTGCCGTCCCTGACCTCCCATCTCCCTAGGGCACAGCGGACCGTTGTCTGCCGTCCCTGTCCTCCCATTTCCCCAGGGCACAGCGGACCGTTGTCTGCCGTCCCTGACCTTCCATTCCCCAGGGCACAGCGGACCGTTGTCTGCCGTCCCTGACCTCCCATCTCCCTAGGGCACAGCGGACCGTTGTCTGCCGTCCTGTCCTCCCATTTCCCCAGGGCACAGCAGACCGTTGTCTGCCGTCCTGACCTCCCATCTCCCTAGGGCACAGCGGACCGTTGTCTGCCGTCCCTGTCCTCCCATCTCCCTAGGCACAGCGGACCGTTGTCTGCCGTCCCTGTCCTTTCATCTCCCCAGGGCACAGCGGACCGTTGTCTGCCGTCCCTATTCTTTCTATCCCTCAGGGCACAGCGGACCGTTGTCTGCCGTCCCTATTCTTCCTTCTCCTCAGGGCACAGCGGACCGTGTCTGCCGTCCCTATTCTTCCTCTCCCCAGGGCACAGCGGACCGTTGTCTGCCGTCCCTATTCTCCTTCTCCCCAGGGCACAGCGGACCGTTGTCTGCCGTCCCTATTCTTCCTTCTCCCCAGGGCACAGCGGACCGTTGTCTGCCGTCCCTATTCTTCCTTCTCCCCAGGGCACAGCGGACCGTTGTCTGCCGTCCCTATTCTTCCTTCTCCCCAGGGCACAGCGGACCGTTGTCTGCCGTCCCTATCCTGTCTGTCCTTCCTTTTCCTACTTCACTGGAGCGGAACCGAGGCCATAAGGCCGATACAAAATTACATCAAAGTGGTGTCATCAGAGAAGAGAGCGACCTTCACGCCGTCAGAAGCACCAGGAGGTGCTGTTTATGCCAGCTGAGGCACAAAGAAGAAGGAAGAGGAACTTCGACTTGCCTCCTTTCCCCGCCCACATTACGACTGAGCGAAGTCATCCAGGAGCAACACCTGGGTATCAATCACCCACCTCTGAAGCTACTCAGGGTGTACGTGATAGATTGGCGCCCGCACTTGGGGCACGAGGCAACGAAGTAAGAATCATGAGTGAACAGGGAGAGTCTGATTCAGATGCTCAACACCAGGAGCTGACAGATGATCAGTCGGTCGAGGACATAACCCCGAGGTGATAGCCGACCCCAGAGTTTCCTGGATCTATAAATTGAAAAAGGAAGAAGCATTCAATCTTCTACAAGATTGGGGCATAGTGTCATCTGGAACACTTGCTGAGTTGAGAAGGTTGTTAGTAGAACAACATAAGAAGATGGCTGTACGTTTTCCCAGCCCAAGACCTGGAATAGTGAGCAGAAGCAGTGAGAATCCGGACACTCAGCAACAGGTACTCATGCTGAAGTTGGAACCAACATTCACACAAACCCCCTCATGGACCAGGGGCGGTATGTGACAAAGTAAGAAGCTGGAGACTGTCATTCGATGGCCAGTCAGATGCTCCCAGCTTCTTAGAAAGGCTAGACGAGCTACAACAAGCCTATGGGCTCACTGGCAACCAACTACTAGTCGCGCTACCTGAGCTACTAGTTGGTAAAGCTACTCTATGGATGCGTAATCGTCGTGACCAGTGGAAATCGTGGGACAATTTTGTGACAGATTTCAGATCACGCTACTACCCACTCACCTATGAGGAGGACCTCGAGAATTTAATACAGGCAAGGAAGCAAAGGGAAGGTGAATCGTTTGACGAATTTGTCGAAGATGTACTGACACTCATGAGGCGACGAGGAGGTTCACAGACGAGAATAAATTACAGAGAGTGTATAAAAATCTCCTCCACGTACAAATTGTATATTCGGCAATCGGATGTTCATAGTATTGATGAGTTGGAAAAATTTGCGAAAGAGTATGAACAGATCAAAGCAGAGGAGAAACAGAACAGACAGAGTTTGAGAGTTCACAAGACCGAGGACACAAAGAAAACCACAAGATCCAAGGTGGAAATAGAGAAAACTCCTAGTAACGGACCCTCTCTTAATGAGTCTGAACCAGTGTGTTGGCAATGTAAAAAACCGGGACACTGGAGATCACAATGTCCCGAAATCCCACCATGTAAAAAGTGCGGGAAGAAGGCACGGAACTGTGTCTGTGACATGCAAAAGGGGAATGAAACATCGAACAAGACAGCAGTGGTGCGAACGACACGGACGATTCCTGTGATCAAAGAGTCACCAAGGGACAACCGACTATTCATTGCCGTAATAATCAGCGGTAAAAAGTGCCAGGCCTTGCTAGATAGTGGCGCTGAAGCTAATTATATGAGTAATGAGGTTTATGAAGTTCTCCAAAAAATAGGGATGATAAGGAAGGTACCAACTCATCACCACGCAATATTAGCTGATGGACGATCTACCCCATTAAATGGGAAGCTGACAACTAATGTCACTATAGGACAAATCACAGTTCCACTAGTGGCGTCTATACTGGATGGACTTGGACAAGAGTTGCTATTAGGCATGGAATTTATGCGTGAAAACAGAGTGAATATTCACACATTCACGAGAGAGGTAGAGTGGGATCCTCCCCAACTGAATCCTAAAAGTCCGCTAATAATGTCGCGATCTCTCTTATTGGGGACTAAGACAACAGCAGTCCCAACAATATCAGCTGTACAATCCGAATCTCAGGACAACAAGGATTGCGACAGAAGGATGTTCAAGCAGGATGGTTTGAACAGAGTCGAACCCAATGCCTTGATTGATAGCAAAGCAGAGTTGTCATATGTTCCAAGGCAAGCATCCTGGGGCAAAATAGTGATGGATCACAGGAATGAGATGACTGACTCTGAACGCCAGGCCACGATTCATGCCCCAGCCACCAACACAAGTGGTGAATCCGAGAGGGATGTGGAAGAGTCAATACCACCCCCTACTGTCATGGATGTAGAGGAGTCTGTGCCACCCTCAATGGTTATGGACGTTGGAGAGCCAACGCAGTGTGCAACTATCCATGAAGTGGTCCCACCGTCCCAGGAACCCACACCAGGTCCCTCAATGAGGAGGGATCCAGTGTTTTGCAACCGAGTCTCGACGCCTGGTAAGCGCAAACGGGCTGGCAAGCCACGTATAAAGATCCAATTACCGGATGGATGGCATAAATATGTGCCCGTAGATCAGGCATAGATGATGCCTATAGGCAGTGGCATACACCTCTAAAGGTGATGCCTGAGCGGCATACACCTCTTAAGGTGATGCCTGAGAAGGTGTACACCTCTAAGGTGATGCCTAGATGGCTCACGCCTTTTAAGGTGGTGCCATAGAGGGCTCCGAACACCCCCCCCCCAAGTAGGAGTGGGGTGTCACAAAGTAAAATTGTGACGAGAAAATAATAAATAATATTATTGAAGACGCTCGGCTATCAGCAATGCTAGCCGACCGCGGAGATAAGGGAGGTACCGATGGCGCACCATCTTCCGCGCATCAAGACGATTTCCACCGCCTCTGGCGGCGGCACTACTCCATCCCCTCCACTTTGGGGGAGTATTTAAAGGCCGGACGAGCCCCAGACCACAGCATTCCGCTCACAACCTTCCTGCTCCTTGTACAGCAGCCCGTTGGCTGCCGTACGTCCCCGACCTCCTGTCCTGGTACAGCGGCCCGTTGGCTGCCGTACGTCCCTGTCCTCCCATCTCCCTAGGGCACAGCGGACCGTTGTCTGCCGTCCCTGTCCTCCCATCTCCCTAGGGCACAGCGGACTGTTGTCTGCCGTCCCTGTCCTCCCATCACCCTAGGGCACAGCGGACCGTTGTCTGCCGTCCCTGTCCTCCCATCTCCCTAGGGCACAGCGGACCGTTGTCAGCCGTCCCTGACCTCCCATCTCCCTAGGGCACAGCGGACCGTTGTCTGCCGTCCCTGTCCTCCCATTTCCCCAGGCACAGCGGACCGTTGTCTGCCGTCCCTGACCTCCCATCTCCTAGGGCACAGCGGACCGTTGTCTGCCGTCCCTGTCCTCCCATTTCCCCAGGGCACAGCGGACCGTTGTCTGCCGTCCCTGACCTTCCATTCCCCCAGGGCACAGCGGACGTTGTCTGCCGTCCCTGACCTCCCATCTCCCTAGGGCACAGCGGACCGTTGTCTGCCGTCCCTGTCCTCCCATTTCCCCAGGGCACAGCAGACCGTGTCTGCCGTCCCTGACCTCCATTCCCCCAGGGCACAGCGGACCGTTGTCTGCCGTCCCTGTCCTCCCATCTCCCTAGGGCACAGCGGACCGTTGTCTGCCGTCCCTGTCCTTTCATCTCCCCAGGGCACAGCGGACCGTTGTCTGCCGTCCCTATTCTTTCTATCCCCTCAGGGCACAGCGGACCGTTGTCTGCCGTCCCTATTCTTCCTTCTCCTCAGGGCACAGCGGACCGTTGTCTGCCGTCCCTATTCTTCCTTCTCCCCAGGGCACAGCGGACCGTTGTCTGCCGTCCCTATTCTTCCTTCTCCCCAGGGCACAGCGGACCGTTGTCTGCCGTCCCTATTCTTCCTTCTCCCCAGGGCACAGCGGACCGTTGTCTGCCGTCCCTATTCTTCCTTCTCCCCAGGGCACAGCGGACCGTTGTCTGCCGTCCCTATTCTTCCTTCTCCCCAGGGCACAGCGGACCGTTGTCTGCCGTCCCTATCCTGTCTGTCCTTCCTTTTCCTACTTCACTGGAGCGGAACCGAGGCCATAAGGCCGATACAAAATTACATCAAAGTGGTGTCATCAGAGAAGAGAGCGACCTTCACGCCGTCAGAAGCACCAGGAGGTGCTGTTTACGCCAGCTGAGGCACAAAGAAGAAGGAAGAGGAACTTCGACTTGCCTCCTTTCCCCGCCCACATTACGACTGAGCGAAGTCATCCAGGAGCAACACCTGGGTATCAATCACCCACCTCTGAAGCTACTCAGGGTGTACGTGATAAGATCATTTGTTTATTTTCAATCACCTATTGCATTAGTATTTTTGAATGTGAGAATATTGATACTAATGGGCACGCATAATAATAATACTATGACTGCCTAACAGAATATTGAATATAACATCAATCCATATAGATTATAAATTACATTGAACATAACTTATCATACACATGATGAAGATGTGTGTTTGTCAACTTCCGTTCAATCTAATAGAATCTATAAGGATTAAGTTATTAACATTTTGTTAATTGACCTAGCGAAGTGAGGTCAATTTCAATTTCGCTCGTTATTTTTATTATTGATAAACAGAACACAACTCTTTAAACTGATCGTGTTCATATTTTACAACTGCTATACGTCAGCTTATGAATTTCGGGGATGCGATATTTTGATTTTCCACACAATCACTCGCTCACTTTTTACTATCCACAGGCGACGAAAGTCTCAACTGTTTCAGCCAAGGATGAGTTATTCTTTTAATGTCGTTTAGCGAGTTTTCCCAAGGATGAGACCTATTGCAATAGAATTTTTATATCATAAACCTACTAAGTTCTAGATTTCGTGAAAAATCGTTAGAGCCGTTTTCGAGATCCGTTGAACATGAATAACTAGATATAAAAATATGAAGAGATATACAGAAATTGCTCGCTTAATAATTATAATAGCATAGAAGCTCAAGCGAAATAGAGTCATTTGATAGTTCAAACTCTTAGGGCCGTTTGCACAGTCAAAGCTCAAACTGAACTAGTCAGCTGGTGGCTTAAACTCAAAATGGAATAAATTTCATCGAACAAGACTTGAAACGGATTTAATCCAGTTTGGAATGAAATTTATGCTGTCACTGTGCAAACGACCCTAATAGCTATATTTCATTCCCTTCACCGTTAAATCACTCATACTAAAATACATGAGATTAATAAAGAGGATGTGAGGAGAGATTGGTAAATTTATTAATTAATTTATTTATTTATTAATCTACATTGTTAAATATTACCAGTTCATTATGCTATGATAGTCTTATTCTAAATCTCGATAGAAATAACGTCACACATAGCTGAATATCCTCAAAATTGGAGATGAATTCGTCTTCTTTGAAGATAACGACTTATTTTGCACTGAATAGAAGTCTGTGACTGCTCTGTCAACTCTGCATTAGCTACGGTACGCAAGTCACTACGACAGGGGTTGAAAGAGTCCAATGTAACATGACAGTTCTCTCTTCACTTTCCTTGTGATTTGTGACGTTTTCATATGTATAGCGTAAACACTCTCTCTATTTTTTTAAAACAGAAACAGAGCACTATTGAATTCTGAAAGAAGGTATAACCATATATATAATTGTCAGAGAACATAACAGAAAAGAGGAACAAAAATAAAGCAATAACCCAAGCCCTCTCCTTTAAGACAAAATATGTTCTAGAGAATGCAAAATTCCTGCGAACTAGGATAGAAAAGAATACTTTCTATGTTGAGACTGCAATATAAAAGACAAAACATCAAACATGAACCGCCTCTGCATTGTTTGAGAATGACAAATCTAAGCAAAGAAGTGCAACTTTGGAAAGGTTTTTCTTTGAATGAACAACAGAGAATAAATTAAAGGTAGAATTTCGAAAAGAGAGAGTTTTTGAGGGGCGTGTTTGAAACTCAATAATGAATCACCAATAACATGGGGGAATTTGTAACATACACACCACCATTGGCAGATCTTTCCTCCACCACTCTTCAAATGTAGGGTGGAAGTGGAACTAGGAGTCTATATAGGCCCAAATAGATTTGAAAATCTAGTTAAAGTGTATCAGTTGCACAAGCACAATTTGCAATCCACAGCTCCTGTAACACAGTGTCTTTGAGAAGCGCAACATTTATTAAGCTTCATCTCCAGCAGTTCAGCACATTAGGCACCGCCGGCAACAGTGGTTATAGAAGTGCGACTCTTCAATAAGGTAAGCCAAGCCTCTAACAAATTCATTCATCCAGTACATACATTGAAACGGTCACTGAATATCGCATAATAATAATTTCTTTATAATTTGATTTGTAGAATAATTTTGAGCACTCCCTTAAATCTCAATTATTAATCAGTTGCATCAACTTCATGCGATTCCAATCCCCAATTAAATAATAGTTCAAAGTAACCCTCGATCCTATCAGCTTTGAAACTAATTAAGCTGGAAAAATTTATCATTAAACTAGATATACTGGTAGTTCTGTGAACATTAGACCTCACGCAGTTTTCTCATCCACAAGTATCTGATGTCACCTGTTCTAATTGATTCAGTTAAATCATAATTTACTCTTAAAAACTGTTATTTGTTTTCTCCAAAATCAAAAACTCATAACTAGACTAATAAACTCAGTTCACGTTTGAATTTGTCCCATATGATAATTTATCCAGTTCCGTGATAATCTTTCCATCTGATAAAAATATTTCTCAACTATTCTATAATATTAATATTCTCCAATCAAGAATATTATAATTTATTCAGCATTATTTAGTTCATTTAATAGTTTTCTATTTCATTTTCAATCACCCATTGAATTTGTTTTTCAAATGTGTGAATATTGATACTGATGGGCACGCATCAGAAAAAATATTGAAACCCTATCTAATAAAAATAGACACGGCCAGACAACTGTGTAATGCATGCAATGAATGATCCACTTGTCAGCTGATTGATTATGCATAACTCTATAGTCTGATTGTTCCTATCTCCAAAGCAGATGTTATATATATATATAGTGATATCAGAGTATGGAGGAAATTCTTTTTCTTTTCGTATTATGCTGAACTTCAATAAACCATGTGTATACATCGACGCGCAGTTGAAAAAGGAATACTCCTGCAAATCTCATGAAATTCTATCAACACGTTTGGCCGTAATCGCGTTACTTACAGACAGACAGACAAAACAAAATCCGAGTTAAAACAGACCTCACTACTAATAAAATTATTGAAATTGATGGTGATGTTGTGAAATCTCTCCATAATAAAAAAACAAAGATATTGTCTAATTTTACTAAACATTTTTAGACCTCACTACGTTCGGTCACAAGAGCTAGTCCACATTACCATCTTTGACAATACAATTCAAAACAATTCGTATTAGATATTCTTGAAAATATGTTTGTTGAAATAAATATGTAATTGACAGAAAGCAGTAAGGTTTGAAAAGTATTCGCTTATATGTTTATGTGTAAAACATTCACGGCTAAACGAGTTCATAAGAGACCAATGAGATTTGAAAATTCATTAATGATTCATAGTCCAGTCAATATAGAGATAAAAAAGGGGTGTGCGTGCAATTTATATAAATTGTGGTTTTGATTTTTTAATATATTATTTGGGTACATAGGAGAAGTCCAGAACCAATTTATTCATGCAAAATTTCCTTGTGATAGATATAGGTTAGCCCAAAAACCTCGTATTCTCGGCTCATTTTTCAGTTTTGAGCTATTTCTGCCAAATCTCGTAATCGGACAGAAACATTTGCTTGCTCCCACCTTTTTTCTAGATTATGAAATTCTGAATAGAATGAGATCATTTGGAACTCTCTATCTCCAATGAGTACTGAGTTATGATTTTTCAAAAATGAGTGAAATTTGAAAAAAAATCAATTTTGATGAATTATTGTTTTTGATCAACAATATCTTCCGTTACAACAATGCTCCTTGTATTGTGAAAAACACCTTATTTCCAGCTTCAACCATCATCACCAACTACATAGTCTTCACATTGATATTTCGCACAATGACATAAGTTCATGAGATTATGTTCTATGAGATTCACCCGTTAGATGCACTTCATTTTAGTATTTCCTAGTGGAGAGGCGCGCATAAGGACACCTCAAGGATCAAAATTTCAAACACTTATAACTTCTGACACAATGCTCAGATTTCATCGTACTTCACTTCATTCTTCTCGGCTCGTCAAGGCAGTCCAAAATCATGCATCATAAGTCAAGTTGGAAATCAGGAGTATTTCAAAAGACATTCAGCTTTGAATATAGAAATTGGCCATTTTTTGTGTATTGGAATATGGGCTTTAGTACACTCAACAATAAATTTTCCACTTTTCGACCGAATTTGACTTTTGATGCATGATCTTGGACCGCCTTGACGAGCCGAGAAGAATGAAGTGAAGTACGATGAAATCTGAGCATTGTGTCAGAAGTTATAAGTGTTTGAAATTTTGATCCTTGAGATGTCCTTATGCGCGCCTCTTCAAAGGTCGGCTTGAAGCAAGTCTTTTTCACTTTTCAACTCATATTTGCGAGTGGGATAGTTCACACGCGGGACGCTATGAAGCTCTACAGCTAGCTTAGATCTAATAATATTCATGATATTTACAACAGTCAAATCAGTGGTGTTGGATGATTGTCACGGAACATACTGAGCAATCAGTTCACAGTTGGCACTCTATAATGTCCAAAAGGGAGAGTATCAACACCATTCTCAGCAATGTACCTCTTATCATCATAAGGGCTCAAACAGATTTTTGCACATTCAACCTGATACATGGTGTGGCGGAACAAGAACTAATAACCAATTCATCAAAGTCGACAATAGCTAATCCATTTTTATTTATTTATTTATTTTTTTTTTGAAATATCTTTCTCTTCTACCATAATATTCTATGTTGTTAGTATGAAGACTTCCTTACTACTGTTCAATCAATTTTATATGTGTACATACTTAATCAGACTAAACCGGCTTCATATATTATTCTAACTTACACATAGCTTTACAACTAGAGTAGCTTGGTTTAATTCAATAAATCAACATAGAATGAGAAACATTATACAGCATTTATTTTTGATAATTCTTTACATAATTTAAGTATATAGTTTACATTCATTAAATATGGTATGCAATAATCAAAAATTTGTACAATATCGTCTTTATTTTTCAAACTTTTGTCAATAGTTATAATAATTTTGCTTTTATTTATTTGTAACTTACAACTAATACATTTATTCCTTAAACCTCTACAAGTATTACAATTAATTTTCACATTCAAAGCTTTTAGTATTTAATAGTTTTATTCTCTCCTCAATTAACGAGTTCATCATAATTTCTGTAAAGAAGTTAAAGTTATAGTTTGTACAACATTGCTGATTCGCCACACATTTTCATAATTTCAAATGTAAATCTTACACTATCAATGTTTTTATCTGTTAACCTATCATCAATGAAATAATACATTTGAATATTCAACCAACCTAATGAATTACAATAGCAAAATTCAGGAATTTCCTTTAACTCACATCTTCGATGTCTATCAACTATATTCTTATTTATAATATAACATACGCTTATATGTTCTGACTTCTGTTCTTCACTTTTACCAGGCTTTATAAATGTTAAATATTCCTCAAACGTTAGTCCTTCTTTTCCGAAATTATTCAATTCTAATATTGTTTTGTCAATAAGTTCGAAATAACAACATCTATATTTTTCATCGATTTTATTCGAAAAATAGTTCTTATCAAATGAAATTGAATCCATCTCCAATCTGAAATTAAACATAATATGCTATCAATCTTGTTCTAGCCCACTCTCATCTGAACAAATAAATAAAAAATTCCAGATAAGTTCATTTAATTGTTCTTTTGTTAAATGTTTATTTTTTTCTGTTATACATTTTTTAATTTTATCGATAGACTCTTTAAGATGTGCACACTCACATCTCCATGAATCGGGGCAATCGTTTTCCCTGTAAGCATCATATGATATACCGTATAAATCACAAACTGAAATATGATTATAGTTATCACTATGCCAAGCTCCTAATTTTTCATAGTCTCTCACAAATGTTAGATATTTCATATTCGTCCATCCTTTTTCTGCTAACTGGTCCAATAATTGCTGATGCGTCTCCAATAGTTCAGTTAGTTCACAACGATAACTTTGTATTCTCGCCATTTTTCTATAGAAACAGAATCATATTTACGTAATTCATTAAAATGCCTATTTATAATATATACTGAGCTTATATATTCATCAAATGATTTCCGTTCGACAGCTCATATCTGAAAACATATTAAACTATAAGTTGGAATCAAAAAAGAAATTATTTGTCTACCAAGGGGAGAGAAAATTTGTGTAATTACAGTCAATGCTATGACAAGCTATAATGGTCATACATTTCCTAGAATAGAATCACTTAAGTTTCTGTTGGATGTATGGAAAAACTTGGAAGACACTCCCTTCACACAAAAAGAAGTGGAGCAGTATAATAACATCACAATGCTGGAATTTAAAGGGAAAGTAAAAGTAGGACAGTGTAAAAGATTAGGAGAGTTACCAGAAGGTATAGAGTTAGTCATTACTGCTAAATGAGTGGAGGACAGAGGAGGAGAACAAAGGACAATTTTTGTCCTCGGAGAAGAGGAAAATTGTCCTCGGAGGACAGTTTTTGTCCTCGGAGGGGAGGATTTTTGTCCTCGAAGGATAAAATTAAAGTAAAAATGAACTTACATGTGTTGATTTCACGAAATGACAGCTATCTCCTCGGCTATGCTTCTCTCAGTTCAGCTAGCTCCTCGACTGTGCTTGTCTCAGCTCAGGTATCGTCTCAGCTTAGCTATCTCCTCGGGTATGCTTGTCTCAGCTCAGGTATGTTTCCCTCACGAGAGCTCAACTGGATATGAGGTTCGGAACTCGAGTTGAGAGGTGAGAAAATGCTGTGAAAACAATGAAATATTTAATAACTGAACTGAAATCATTCGAGAATGCTATTCCTCTATGTTGAAATGGTGTGAAATATTTAATAATATTAGAAATCAATCAAGAATGCTATTCCTCTATGTTGAAATGCTGTGAAATATTAAATAATATTAGAAATCATTCGAGAATGTTCAAGTGAGTTGGCATGGGGGATTTCAGCTTCTAGCAGGTGTTTTCACTGTCTCATGCAGAGTTCTAGACGAGATTTTTTTTTTCGTCTTCTAACACATGGATGCTATTTGAAAAATGATCAAGTGTCAGTTTTTGTAATAGGAGAGAGAATACTTACAAACCGATAATGATGTGGGAGCACGTGTTGTTGGAGAGAAATTTGAATTTTTTTCGCCTTGTAGCACACTTCGCTCTCGCTCGCACGAGCCTGGAACAGAGAGAGAAACGTATGCTATATGAACAGAAGTGATGAGAGGAAAATTATCATTTACATCTGAGCCAGCTTCACGATGACTTCTCCATCAACATCTTCTCCATCATACATCCTGCCGGATAGCCCGCCGCAGCACGTGCTCAACTATTGGCAGCAGCAGAAAGCTCGCAGCTCGGCTGCCACCTCCGCTGCCACAGCTGCCGCCTCTGCTGTCTCCCCAGCCTCCTCCTCCGCCTCACCCCTGAAGAGACAAGGAATCTTCATTCAACGAGAGAGGGGTGAGGAGATCGTGATTCCGGACAGTCCTCTGCCACAATCTACACCGGCTACCTGGGCGCCGCGGCTTGCGGTGCTGACAACTCAACCCAGCAAGCAGCCGGTGAGGAGGAGGCTAGTTTTCGAGGACGAGGGCGTGCTCACTCAATCAAAGGTTAGTTTCAACAAATATTATTAACTTGTGTATGCACAGATTTTTTCCGTGATTGATTGTTAAAAAAATCTGTGCACATACGAGTCTTTGATTATTTGATACGAATATTATTTGAACCGAATAGAAATTGAATTATGAGATATTATTGTTTAAAGTAATCGATCATGCAACAATGTTAGCAATATTTCCTTGAACTGATTAGAAATGGTATTATGAGATATTATTGTTTAAAGTAATCGATCATGCAACAATGTTAGCAATATTTCCTTGAAGTGATTAGAAATTGATGCTAAGGAAATATTATTTGAAATGATTAGAATGCAAAGGAAATATTATTTGAATTATGAGATATTATTGTTTAAAGTAATCGATCATGCAACAATGTTAGCAATATTATTTGAAGTGATTAGAAATTGAATTATGAGATATTATTTGAAGTGATTAGAATGCAAAGGAAATATTATTTGAAGTGATTAGAATGCAAAGGAAATATTATTTGAATTATGAGAAATTATTGTTTAAAGTAATCGATCATGCAACAATGTTAGCAATATTTCCTTGAAGTGATTAGAAATTGATGCTAAGGGAATATTATTTGAAATGATTAGAATGCAAAGGAAATATTATTTGAATTATGAGATATTATTGTTTAAAGTAATCGATCATGCAACAATGTTAGCAATATTATTTGAAGTGATTAGAAATTGAATTATGAGATATTATTTGAAGTGATTAGAATGCGAAGGAAATATTATTGAAGTGATTAGAATGCAAAGGAAATATTATTTGAACTGCTTAGAAATTATTGTTTAAAGTAATCGATCATGCAACAATGTTAGCAATATTTCCTTGAAATGATTAGAATGCAAAGGAAATATTATTTGAATTATGAGATATTATTGTTTAAAGTAATCAATCATGCAACAATGTTAGGAATATTATTTGAACTGATTAGAAATTATTGTTTAAAGTATTCGATCATGCAACAATGTTATTTCAATAACTAATATTACTCACTTTAAATGCCAATTCGATGATGTCGAGTTGAGATTATGACAATAATCTGATGTCTATATAATCTATCGATCAAGTTCTCCCTCTCTCTCTCTCTCGTATGATTTGATGATGAAAAATCTGAAACAAATAAGAGTCTAATGAAATATTTTTTCAACAGAAACGTGTGCCGGAAGAGGACGAGAACTCATCCATGGTGCCGCTGATGAAGGAGGTGCAACGAAGGGAGGAGGAGGAGGAGGAGGAGGAGGAGGAAGTGGAGATAGAGAACGAGATGGAATCAGAGAGCTTTTTAAGATTATTAAATAGTCGCACCGAGAAGCCATGGACGCCTCTGCGTGAGCTGGAAGAGGGGTTACCTTATCCAATATGCGACGTGAGAGAGGCGTCCAACCAGCATGGGCGGCGAATTGTGCTCAAAATCCGGGTACCCGGGCTAAGAACAACGGATATTTATCTTCCAGAAAGATTTACCCGGATTTTGAGCAAAAAAGACATTGAAAATTTCAAATTGAAGTGTAAAACATTATCTCTGTTTGTAAAGCATGTTAATGCTTTTATCACCGACACAAAAATTGTTAAATTCTGATGTCGGTAGCATCTAGCATTAACATGCTTTACATGTTATTATTATGTATGTGTGAATAGATAAATAAAATGTAATATTGTTTCTATAAAAATTGTTTTCAATTCTTACCTGTTGTTGTTGTTGATAAGTTTGTAATGAATAGTAGAAACACACAGAAGAAGAAATGGTTCACCTGCTCTGTTGTGAATGATATTTAAATAAGGTGACTGAGTCTTTTATAGTTTGTTGTGAGCATGCTCAGTAGTCTTTACCGCCACACACACACACACACACACACACACACACACACACACAGCCGTACAGCCAAGAGGCAGCGGCTTCTCGCTCGCTCCCTCCTACATCTGTTTTGGCACGTGTTCCTGCAAATGTGGGTGGGCGCACAATGCCAGCATCATTTCCCCCCTTTTCAAATCGCATTCACCTTTCAGATTATTTGCTATTTGAAATAATATTCTTATCATTCAAGCAATGTATCATAGCAATAGCGTATGAATTCATTTCCAACTCGATTGAAAATTAAACCAATTCAATTCAAGTTGGTGTATTGATTAATTAACCTCAGTTAATGTTCAACCATTGAGTTGAAAGGTAATGGAAAATGGTATGTAGGAGAAAAAAGCAGAGTTCGAGGAAACGGGGTAAAGGAATCTTGAGTTCAGCGGCAAGAGTTTTTAAAGGTGTGTCAGGTTTGGCAGGTAATGTGACATCAACTATTTTAAATAAGGTAATTGATAACCTGGGAGAGGAATATCATATTCCGGGATACGAGTATTGTGGCCCAGGAACAAAGGTTAATGAAAGGTTAAAGAGAGGTGATCAAGGTATAAATTCATTAGATAGAGCTTGCAAGATACATGATATAGCGTATACTCAAAATAGCGATAATAAAACTCGAGCGGTAGCTGACAGAGCTCTAGCAAACGCTGCATGGGACATTTTCAAAAATCCTCAAACACCCCTTGCCGAGAAAGCACTTAGCTATCTTGTTACAAACGTCATGAAAGCTAAAGCGGCGTTTGGTGGGTCTTTGAGAAAGAAGAAGAAGAAGAAGAATGAGAGGAGAAGTTATAGTAACGATATTAGACGCAAAGCTATAGCTCAGTTGAAAAAGCATATTGCAGGAAAAGGGTATTTTTTGAAGCCTTTTCCTAGTATTAGTGGAGGGAGAGTTTTAATTCCACCCCTACCCCCATCATCATCATATGGAGTGAGTTTATTCCCTCAAGTTAAGAAACGTAGAACAACAAAGAAGAGTAGGAAGAAGACAAAGAAGAAGAAAAAGGCATGAATATTGAAGGAGAATTGAGTAATTATGATTTGATTGATTGGTCGAAATTATTACAGATTCAGCTAAGAGTTCATGCTAGATGCATTACCCAAAAAAATTCTAGAAAACGAGAATGCCATTGTGAATTTAGCAAGGGGAAGCGAGGATGGCACACATTGGGTAGCATATAAGAAAGTTGGCTCTAATGTTTGGTATTTTGATCCAATTGGAAATTTACAACCGCCATACGAATTGGACAAATATTGGAAAAAAGAAAATGGAGTAAATATATTTTATAATGTAGAGCATATGCAACCATTAAATAGCGATTTTTGTGGTCATCTTACATTATTGTTTCTTGCAAATCAGTTGTAATTAAGTGTTTGTGCTGAACACACAAGATGGTTGTTATTACATTACGATCTAACACGAGTAACCTCTATGAACATTCACAAGAAATTATAGAATTGGATAAAAATCGTGAATGGGAAATTGGATTGATTAATTTTTCTAGTTACAATAGTATTGCAAACATTAACAAAGGAACAAATTCCAGCTTCAAATATGGCGATAGATTAATCGAGTTGGATACCGGTGCATATGAAGTTGAGGATATTATAAAATCTTAAAGAATAAATTGAATATTGATGGGAAGAAGAATAAACTTATTATACGTGCAAACGCAAATACTATGAAGATTGAAATTCATTCTGATAAACCCATTGATTTAACACGTTCTGATTCGATTGCTAAGATACTTGGTTTTAATAATGTTGTTTTGCAGGCAAATAAATGGCATTATTCCAAACATTTGGTTAACATAACAAGCGTTGACAGTATTGTAGTTGAGTGTAATTTAGCATGTGGCAGTTACTCTGACGGAAAACAAAAACATATAATCTACGAATTTTTACCAAAGGTTCCTAGCGGCTATTTAAAGTACCATCACCGATTATTTATGTACCTTTGAATACGCATCGAATTCAAACTATTAATGTAAAGGTAACGGACCAGAACGGTTCGTTTATTGATTTCCGTGGAGATACAATTACAATTAGGTTGCACATACGTGAAAAGTAATGGGTTATCTTATTTTCAACCCACGTTCGAATACGTGCATGCACAATCAAGTCATTAGAGAAAGGAACGCGATAGCGTCAACACCTAAAAACAAACGTGCTTTGTCGGCTAAAAGCGCGAGAATATTAGAAAAGTTGGGTTTTATAGTTGATTGGCGAAATGTCAGGAGGTCCCGCAGCAATTAGTGAAATTCTGGATGTGGAGACAGACCTTCAGTTTTATAATGATATTACTAAATTCCAATTTCACACTCATACAGTTTATTCGGGTCAGGAAATAAAAAACTCTGACGAGGCACGTATTGGCATAAATTCTTTAGATGTCTATTCTTTACCTTGTAAATCATTCATATTGATTGAGGGAACAGTTAACTGTACAAAACCGGGAACAGACCCAGCCGATGCACCAGTTGCGGCAGACTATAAATTAAGCAGTAACGTAATCGGCAACCTTTTTGACGAAATACGATATGAATTAGCAGGTCAGCAAATTTCTAAATCAAGATTGATTGGATTAACATCCACAATTAAAGCTATTCTAGTGAAGAATACTCTCGATAAAAACACATATCACTTGGCTGGTTTTGACAGAGCAGGATATGAGCTAACGGATAATAAATTCACTTTCTGTGTAGCGCTGAAATTAATCCTCCCGTTTTTTGAAGATTTTCAAAGAATAATTTTAAATTTGAAACAGGAACTCGTCTTATTGAGGTCACCGACAGATCTAAATTGTGTTGAGTCTACAAGTGGAACAAGCGTTAGTGTGAAAATTACAAAACTACAATGGAGAATGCCCTACATAACTTTAGAAGATCATGTAAGACTGAAATTTTTGAGACTGCTCGATGCTGACACTCCACTGAAATTAGGTTTCCGGCATTGGGAAATTTGTGAATTACCAAATTTGCAAAATTCACTTAACCATTCTTGGGCAGTTCGTACCACATCGAGTTTTGATAGTCCAAAATACGTTATAATTGCATTTCAAACTGATCGTAAGAATAAAATTAAAAAATCAATATCTAATTTCGATAGCTGTGGTATTTACAATGTTAAAGTATATTTGAACAGCGAGTATTATCCATATGAAAATCTGCTAGGTAAGAAGGAGGTATTATACCGCATGTTCCTGGATTTCGCGCCCTCGTATTATAATCATTCAATCAATAGCGAACTCGGAACAGAAATTGACTTTAAAACGTTTTGTGAATCAACACCGCTGATTGTTGTAGATTGTTCACACCAACCAAGTCATTTGAAATCATCGACAGATGTTCGTATTGAAATGGAATTTAATAGTGCAGTACCTGCAAATACTTCCGCGTATTGCGTTTTAATTAGCGATCGTGTGATGGAGTACACACCTCTCACGAGCATGGCGAAAGAAGTTCAGTAATTTGCGCACCGCCTATATAAGGTGTGCATTCTGCTCAATTTAGTTCATTATCAGTTTCACCTTTGAACAGACAACATGTCCTATTCTTTGTGTTCTGATATTTTGGACAAGCCACAAACTCGCTCTATTGGTATTCAGTGCGATCTTGATAGTTTCTATTATGAACCAAGCTGCGGTACACCGATCCAGAAGCCGCTGCAGGTGGAGGAGGAGAAACGAGAAGAGAAAGACGAAGGATTCGAGGAGCCCGCCGCCGAAGATAAAGAAGTGGACAAGCAGGCGCCTACGAAAATTGCTATGGTTGATCTTCACTGGTTTAAACAAGATTGTAATCAAATTATTGTGAAAGAACTTGCCATAATTGATCAGTTTAATAATTATATTGTGTTCCATTTCAAATCACCATTTGCAAAGACAGAATTGAGTGCAAAATTGTATAACGATGTAACATGGTTAGAACGTCACTATCATAAAATAAAATGGGAAGATGGAGATTTAGAATACAGTGACTCATTAATACGTGATTACCTTGCAGGTTATGAGAAAATTTTCACAAAAGGAACTGAGAAAGCAAAGTTTTTAAGAAGATTGCATAGCAACGTTCAATGTATACCAGAGGATTTTCCAAAACCTGATTTCAGCTTTTTCACTAGTTCATGGTGTTATGCTGTGTGTAACATTCATAAAAATAGACCACATTCTCGCTGTGCTTTATTCTCTGCGCAACATTATAATTCTTTGTTGTTTAAAAATATGTATCAAACAAATAATTTCTTGTGCGAAAACAATCGAATGCAAAGTATGAAAATGGCTCCAATGTACACGAATTCACAGAAAAGAAACTTTGCTCGTTATGGATTCTTCTACAATGGAAAGGATTTACAGTGTGTTTATTGCCTGCATGCATTGAGACTGCATAAAGCACGTACATGTTGTCTCTCGTCAATTAATGAAGAAAGACCACTTAATTACTCTATAATAGTTCCTGCATACACTTAGTTTTCTTCATTCGCTCAACAACATGGATCCGAGAAAGTGGTTGGCTGCGACAACGAATTGGAAGTGAGGTTAAAAAACTGTATTGATTGGTACGATGAGTGTGAAAGTGCAATTAGGAAATCAACTCCTGAAAATTATAGTTTGGCGAAACAATTGAAAGACATTTTTCTAAGCACGGTTAATTTAAATGACATAAGAGACTATCTATGTTATTATCGTCCTCATAATTTGTGTATAGATAAGCTAATTAAAATTGAAGATGAAATTATGAATAGTTGTGCTGCTGAAATGTGTAAATAAACGTTTTCTGCCTTCAAATGATTTTTCATTCCAATATCCCATTCATGATTTTTAGTTTAGTTGCTGCTTAGAGCTAGACCTGACAACACGTGTGGGGTGATCTTTTTTATACAGACACGAGCTCCTATAACACGTGCATCTCATCAATTTAGAAAGAGAGATATATCTGTCTCTATCCCCCTCATCTGACACATGTCAAACATCTGGGACATGCAGTGTTATGGTTTTTCAAAATTCAAAAAATTAACTTGTCTCTTGATGTCAATTTCATTTAACGAATTTGATTCAATTGCGAAGAATATTAAATTTTCAACAGGATGTCAAGATGTTGATTTACCGTTAACAAAAACAGAAAATGTACACTTTTCAATTTTATCTGAGATTTTCGAACTGCTCAATATTCTAGACAGCAGGCATCTACATTATGATTGTACAAATGATTCAGCATTATCTGTTGTTAAAAATTCCGATGAACTTTGGAAATGCTTGTACGATATTGCAGATAAAAAATGTAAAAGAGCTTAGATCATTGTAGAGATTCACTAGTATAGCATTAGATGTGAGAGAGAGAGAGAGGAGAGAGAGAGAGAGAGAGAGAGAGAGAGAGAGAGAATTTCTCAATTCACTGTAATTTGTCAGTATAGCATTAGAAATATGGATTCACTTTAATTTGACAGTAGAGAATTTTTCCCTCTCAAAGAGATTTTTTTCCCTCATCTAGCATTCACTTTAATTTGTCAGTATAGCATTAGATGTAGAAATATGGATTCACTTTAATCTGTCAGTATAGATGTAGAAATATGGATTCACTTTAATTTGACAGTAGAGAATTTGAGAATGGATTCACTTTAATTTGACAGTAGAGAATTTTTCCCTCTCAAAGAGATTTTTTCCCTCATCTAGCATTCACTTTAATTTGTCAGTATAGCATTAGATGTAGAAATATGGATTCACTTTAATCTGTCAGTATAGATCTAGAAATATGGATTCACTTTAATTTGACAGTAGAGAATTTGAGAATGGATTCACTTTAATCTGTCACCAAGGGAATTTTTCCTCTCAAAGAGATTTTTTCCCTCATCTAGCATTCACTTTAATTTGTCAGTATAGCATTAGATGTAGAAATATGGATTCACTTTAATCTGTCAGTATAGAGAGCGAATTTTTCCTCCTAAAAGGGAAATTTTTTTTTCCCTCACCTGGGGAGGGGGAAGGGGAGAGAGAGAGAAAGAGAGAGAGAGAAAGATATATCTCTCTCTTTTCAACCCCCCTCGCCACCACTTATCAAGGGGAAGGGGAAATCTATTTTTAGAACACCCCCACCCTATAGGCGGGGGGAAGGGGAGGCGGGATGGACGAGGGGGGAGAGGGGGGAGGGGATTTCGAGCAAAAAAGTCAGTCTGAAATCTTAGTTTATATCTACTGTGCTTGCATTTCATATTGTCATCACATTGAGATTTCGTTTAACATCATGTTCATGAGAGTTCATAAGATCATGTTCTATGAGATTCATTCGTTAGATGCACTTGATTTAGTGGAGAGGCATTGCGTAAGGACACATCAAGGATAAAAATTCCAAACACTCATAACTTTTCATGCAATCATTGGATATCATCGTACTACATTCTTCTAGGCTCTTCGAGGCGGTTAAAATCATGCTTCATTAGTCGAATTTGTTCAAATAATAGAAAATTCATTCTTGAGTGTAGGCTACTTTAACCAGTATTTCAATACATAGTAAATAACCAATTTCTATATACAAGGGTATGTATCTCGGTAGCTCGTTATTATAACAAATATTATTTGATCTTGATGATTTGTAGAATAGGTTCTTCTCTTTCATTTGCCATTTCTAAACCATTCATGGAAAAATATGCTCGTGAAGTAAGATTCGAACCTTGAGAAAAATCGAGAAATTGAAAACACTTTCCTCATAAAGTGGTGCCGGTCTCGGCAGTGCTATGATAGGAAGCAGTGATTCAAAAAGGATTTTGGGCAACTGACCTCGTACAGGAAGAGATTATATAGGCTGAAATTTGAAACTAATTACGAGTTTCTATGATGTAACTGAATTAATTGTTTATGAGACTCAACAGTAAAATCGCTGAAAAAATTAAAAAACAAAAATCGCCAGTTTTTGAAACGGCTGTAACTTTCTGACGGCATTGAAATCAGAAGTATCGTTCATCAAAATGAAAAAAGGAGATTTTATTCCACATCCTTACTGGATTGTGAAATGTTATCAGAAGTATTCCGCGAGATACATAGCTTTGAATATAGAAATTGGTCAGTTTTGCTGTTCAGAAATCCCCTTCTGTTTCAAGTACACATTCAATACTGTTTTAAGTAAACTTAAGGATGAATTTTCTATTTTACCAAATTTGTCCCATAATGCATGATTTTGAACAACCTCAACGAGCCATAAAGAATGAGTTGTAGTACGATGAGAAGTTATAAGTGTTTGAAATGCCTATGCACTAAATTAAGTGCCCGGTGATTCTTATAAAACATGATCTCATAAACTCATATCATTATGCTAGATCTCAATGTGATGAAAATGGAGTTATTATGGTTGAATCTGAAACTTGAGTGTTTTTAAAAATAAAAGGAGTATTGATGTCAGGTGTACCTGGAAAATATTTTGAGATAGAGCTCTATACCTGGTCTCAGATTATAGAGCACAAAATTGAGAGGGGTTCTAAATTATACATATCAATTGTAACAATAATTGAAGATACTGTTGATCAAAAATTAAAATTCATCGAAATAGATTTTTCTTGAAATTTCATTCATTTTTTAAAAATTGCAACTCAGTGTTCATTGAAGATAGAGAGCTCTGAATGATCTCATTCTATTGAGAACTTGGTTATCCCGGTCGCACGAATGTCCAACCTCATTAAACTGTTTTTTCTTCCACTTCTTCTCCTTCTTCATCTTCTTCCTCTTCTCTTTCTCTTCCTTTTCTTCCTTTTCTTCTTAATCTCATATTTATATTCTTCTTTTTCATATTCTTTTTCTTCCTATTTTCTTCTTCTTCATCATCTCTTTCTCCTTCTTCAGCTCCTTCCTCCTCATCTTCTTCTTCTTCGTATTTTTCCTCTGCCACTTCTTCTCCATCTTCTTCTTCCTTCCCTTTTTCTTCTCCCTTCCCTTTTCTTTTCTCTCATCTTTTCCCCCTCTATTCTTCTCCTTTTCCTTCGTCTTCGTTTTCTTCTTGTCTTTATTCTTCTACTTCTTTTTTCCTTCTTCATCTTTCTTTCTCGTTCTTCATCTTCTTCTTCTTCATCATCACCATCTCCTTCTTCTTCTTCTACATATTACTTTCTTTCTTGTTCTTCTTCTTCTTCTTCTTCTTTTCTTCTTCTTCTTCTTCTTCTATTTGTTTCTCCTTTTTCATTCTCCCTCTGTATTTTTTTCTCTTCCTCTATTCGACTTCCCCTTTCTTCTCCTCTAATTCTTCCTCATACTTCTCTTTCTTTTCTCGTTTTCCTCTCCTTCTCTCTCTCTCTCTCTCAGCTGAAATTGTCTTCAAGTAAGCAGACTGGTCCACCTGTATATTCCTCTGAGTGGAAACCTTAACAATAGACCACGAAAATGTCGAAATTCAATAACAATACAATAGACGACCACTGAAGGGTCACTAGAACTTCTACCTGTCCGTCCATTGTTTTCGGCGGCCCCGTCTCGTTTCTTTAACCCCTTTTTTCAATTCGTATTTCAACAACTTTGTAAAACAGGGAATCATTCGAAGTCTCATTATAAGGAATAATGAATAATGAATAATGAAATACTGAACTATCTTACAGAGACCTGATTGAAAAGAATCCAGAGACCCGATTCCAGAGACCCGATTCCAGAGACCTGATTGCTCACCTGGACCTTCATGGGATCAAAACATGAAGAGAATCACCTAATCTCCCATCACAACACCGATTGATGCTCACATCCGACAGCTGGAGAGTCCATAATAGAAGATGATTACCTACTCCAAGTGCAAGGGAACAACGTCAAAGGTATTTCAATGATATTCATTTGGACATATTATATCAACCTGAGCCAGCCAGGTCACTCGATATCATATCATCATCATCATCATCATCATCATCAACTATAAAAATCTGTGGTGCCAAGCAATTATTGTTGAATTTTTCATTTCAATGTACATCTTGCAATGTTCAATCATTTTTCAGTTTAATGGGGGTTCATTGTTATTGAAGTTTAGAGGAAGATGTAATTAAATATAATTGTTATGATCAAATAATTAGTTAAAAGGAATTTGATTCTTGAATTATTTTTTTTCAAATAGTTAAATAACATCAGAATAGTGAATATTTACAAATTACTGTTCTAATATATGAATTCTATATAAATATAGCATACAATAGTATACCATAAATAAAATGCAATTTTGATATACTGTACTTCTCGAACGCACACTTTACTTAGCATAGCAAAGAATATTGAAACCTCTCATCTTCAATTTATCTTTTTTATATAGTCTGAAAACTATTCATTTTTTTTCTTGCATTACTGAAGAATTGTATCATATCAGTGAGAGATGTAATTCATAACATGATAGGTCTACTTAATAACATGTGGCTGGCGATAACAATCAATAGTTATAGATGAAAGGTTTACAAATAAAATTCCATGAATTTGCATTAGGTAATATTCCGAACAATCTCTTGTTTCTATGACAGTCTTCAAGTGAAACTATCCTCCATTACGAAAATGAGTGGTCGTCCCTCCTCTTTCCCCATCAAACCAATTCAAGATGCTATAACATGTCACAAGAATGAAATAATGAACCAGGATGGTTCATTGGTGAAGCGATCCTCCGAAATCTGGAGAAAGTTGTCAGAAGAATTGGAAAATATCTATCCAATAACACCATTCAGCCTACATGTTTTGTTATCTACAAATAGATATGGACTCCTGAACCTGTTAAGAAATTCACCAAATATTGAAGCAAGTGATCACCTTCACAATTCATCATCCACTTCATCTTCTGTTAAGAGTATTGTCTCATCTGGCAGTTCAAGTTTTAGTGAACCCATCGACACTGACTCAAGCTCATCGACTAAAAAAATAATTGAAAACTTCAAAATAACATTTTCAAGTGAGGAATGGAACAGGATTGCTCCAGAAGATGTTGTTTATCGGACATCGATATCAGGTGGAAAGAAGTTTGAGAGGCGATATACAATGCTTAGGAGAGGAGCATGGACGAACTTGGTTCATGAACATGTTGTTCTTCATACGAACTTGAAATGTTGTATGAGCTACAGTGGTGGAAAGGTAGCAAAATTGAAAAAGCCCTATGTTAAAGTCAATGGCAAGTGTTCTTTTTGTAATACAATTTTGGAAGGGATAATTCCCTCACCACCAGATCAAAATACTCGGGTGATAATGAGTTGTACATTGAAAAGAGATGTACAGATATGTTCTGGCAGAGCTAAGAGACAGTTGAAAGGGAGTTTGAGGAAGACTATTGTGGATAAAATGACAATAGAGAAGAAGTCTCCAAGTTGTGTTCAAAAAGAATTAGCAACAAAAATGATTGATTCAGCAATCACCCCTTCTTTGGAAGTGTTGAGGAAGGCGAAGTCAAATGCCAACAGGGAAAAAAGATTCGACAGCGACCCGGTGATGGCTGTGGTTATGGCTAAATACGTTCCACCATACAGCAATTTCATTAAAGATGTATGCTATGATAATTGAATGTTCATTTCTGGAGCGCTCCTCAGATACATGCAGAACGAAAATATTGTATGGAGAACGAGTGCTCCAGAATAAGTATAGATGCGACTGGCCAAGTTGTAAAGAACGTTATCAGGCCGAATGGGGAGAGATCTTCCCATATAATGCTATATGAAATCGTCATACATGACAAGCAAAAAAAATCTTTTTTTCCTGTAGGAAGCATGCTCTCTGAAAAACAAGACACAGAGACTATACGACATTGGCTGAATGTGTGGATGAGAGATGGTGCAATGATTCCAAAAGAAATTGTGACAGACATGTCCTTAGCTCTTACAAATGCTTGTATTCAGGCATTCACCAATATGAGATCGTTGGAGGAGTATCTCAATAAATGTGAGATCATATTAAAGGAAGAAACGATGGACTCTATTCCTCTACCTGCTTGTTTTATCAGGTATGATGTGGCTCATACAATGAAACTTTTCTCTATGTTCAGTAGTTTAAAAGGGCAGCTGAGAAGAACAAGACATTTTTATTTAAAGTCATTGGCTCTTGCTCTCCAATGTACGGATTTGAAGGACTTGAGACAAATTTTGAAGTGTATCTTAACAGTTTGCCTCTCGGAAACGGAAGGAGATGAAGTTGAAACAGGAGCCCCAACTCCATGTGAAGAGAGCAAGTCATACTTGCAACAAAGAATTGGTGGAATTGCTGATCACTTGTTACTAGAAGAGTGTACTGAAGAAGAGGAAACGGGAAGAGTGAAAGAAGAAAATGAAGTAGAAAAAGTTGAAGGAGAGAAATTTGAAAGTCAGGAGTGGAAGAAATCAAAGTATGGTGCTGGGTTTAGAGTTTGGGTGCAAACGATAGTGGAACATGTGGAAAAAAATAAAGAGGGATCTTGAGGGAATCAGCAATTTCTTCCGAAATTGGTTGTGAATATACTGAATGTCTCAAAAACAATACCTCTATGGACTGCAATAATGGTTCCACACTTTGGAATTGGAGAGGTAACCGCGAGCAGCACAGCTAGTGAAGGTAATTTCAACAATTTGAAAAACCGAATTTTTCAAAGAGGAAATTTACCAGCTCGATTGGATGATTTCCTCCTCACATACATACCAGCTCTATCCGGGCAAATGGAATTGAAGAGAAAGGGAGAGGACATTCCCTCACAAGAAATTGAGGAATCGAGAAAATATGATAAATGCTCTATTTGTAACGGTAAATGTGAAAATAACACCAAAGAGGATGATAATCTCATATGCTCTTCATGTTCAAACCTCAGTAACGAAGAGCAACATAGAAGATTGTCGCTCAAACATGTTGAGAATTGGCGAGGTTTAGCACTAGTTAAGACGAGAAAAAGAAAATCACATCTCGAACGAAACAGTGATTGGTCACATGTAGACCTGAGGACCAAAAAACCATACATACCAATCGGTGTTTTAAAAAATGGAAACTTATCAACTCTTTTACCTCTGAAAATTGATGGAAAGCTGTATGTATTAACAAACACGTGTGCCTTTGATTCCATTTTGCAAATACTTACATCCTCTTATTGCGACAGTACCCTTTTCAAAAATGTGGTAGAAGAAGCTGCTGATGAATGGCCATTGGGTGAGATGATCATTGAAATCGTAAAGAAAGGAATCAGCGCTGCTACATACAGAAAAAGGGCAAAAATCCTTTCTCAAATGGAAAACATTACCGAAAGCCTAGGGATCTATACTATTCATGCTGAATGCAATGTGTCATCAGTAATGATTCCTCTAGTGCTGAGAGAGCTCCCAGCGGGTTACGAGAATCGTAAATGCACTTCGCCAACCTGTCCAAGGCCAGAAAGACACATTCCAATTATAAAGGTGGAACTGGGAATACCAAATAATGGAATCTGCGACTTACAAAAATTCATCGAGCATTATTTATTGAAGGTCCGAGCAACAGGCTGTTTCGAAATGTTACCAGTAGGTAACTTTGAAACGAGTTTGAACAAAATAATGGATCCGGAAATTTCAAATCACCCGTTATGTAGTGGAAGCCGTGAAGTCGAAGTTAATCTCCTGAAAACCCATCTCGTTCTGGACATAACAGAAGACAATATAGAGAGATTATCTCAGTGTTCGTTTAGATTGAGAGATCTTCCCAAACAACTGCACCTTCAGGATGTAATTTATCATCTACGGGGTGTTGTTGGATTTCAGGGTATAGGATCTGAAGTGACGTCAATTGGTCACTACAAAGCGTACTGCTTTCGGCTCAACGAAAAATGGGAAGTCTTTGATGATTTGAAAGAGAAGTCCTCTGATACATCAGGACTTGAGAAGATTGATAGCTGCCATTTGATCATTTATACAATTTGAAAGAGTTAGGCTACAGCTTTAAGTGGGACTTACCTGAAATAAGCAACTTATTGTAAATATAGACTATGTTAGGCTGTCATGGACTACTAATGAATGATAATGTTTATACTCTTAGAATGAGGAGTTATTATAATCTTTTTTATAATATCATTATACTGTCAGATAACTTTATTCTTCATGGTCGAGCTCGTATTTTTAAAATAGAGATTGTGTAAATATATAGATTAGTTTTTCATTTGAATATTAGATTATTATTAGAATATTAGATATTAGATTAATATTTTGAAAGTAATAAAACAATCAAACCTACACTGGAATGTTAATAATAATTCCAAAAATCAGTTCTGTATTAGTCCTATGTTTTTCAATTATGTAAATATTATTTCCTCAAATAAGCATTTGATATACAGATGTCGCAAAAGAGGATTGGACGCTAAAACTGACATGAATATTTAAACTAATTCAATCATGATTATAATTTTGTAGAATAAATTATTTTTAAGAGATTTAGAATTAGATTATTCAGGCTAGGAGAATTTATCATTTTTGAGAGCATTAGAATTAGGATATACCTTAATGAATGTGAATGCGAAAAAGGAGGGACTTGGCAGTGAACTTCCAAGTTCATACCGTTGGAGTGCTTAGGATGCTTCTCATCCTGGCGCGCAAGGTATCAGTAAGTAGAATTTGATTGGATTTGATGTATCATGAGAGGTATAATTTTTCTTCTATAATTCTATAACCATTATTGTTCACAATCTATTTTTACTTTACTTTTTTGTAAATACTTTTTACAATATTATTAATTCCAGTTATTTCTGTTATTGGAATTGCTATTCCATATGTATTCAAATAGGCTGATATCCAATTCATATGACGTTTTTTGTAAATGTGTTGCATCATGCAAGATACATGTATGATTGAATTTCCCTTTTTAGAAAATCATCCACCGTATTGCCCATGAGTCTGACCATTTACTCATTAATTAAAGTAAGGCCAAAGTAGAAATGTATCTAGCCAGTTGGCTACATAATTTTTTGTGCGAATTCAGATGAACCTTTCACAATAATCCACATTATTTATTAGATGCGCTAAAATGAAACTTTTGGAAACTAAAAGTACACTTTTGAAAAGGCTTTATTGAACATCAATAAATTACAACATGCATTAGTTACCGTTACAGCAACCGAAGAATGCAGATATGGGGAGTCAATGATCAGATGCTTTTTAAATCATGATATCAATATTATCATATTAGAAAAAGAAGCCTGATTTAAAAAGTGTTAACCAATAATCTACTTTTGATTGTCCAATACATATCACTTAAAAATACAGAACCTACGTAAATGTTGATGTTCAAAGTTTATTATTTGTATATATTTAATCTGTCGCAATAGGCCTACAGTAAAAATAATCTGTATATATTTTCTTCTTTGTTTTGTTGTTATTTGCACCATAAGAGATCCTATCTATTTCTAAAAAATTATAAACGTGTGAATGAGACGATATAAATAGTCTACGATGTTGTAATATTATCTTGGTTAATGAGTTGATATATTAATAATTAGCTACTAGAATCACTATTATCCTTATTCTAGGTACTTATTAATAATGTTACAACTGAGGATTCCCTGTGATTTAAAAATTAAAAAATTATGTCGTGTCTCCTGATTGTAACGATGAGTAATGAAGATGGAATACTATAATTGTGATGAATGAATATTTACCAGAGAATCATTACTAAATTTTATTCTTAAGCATGCAATGCAGGAATTCATTCTTCTATACCCATTCCTTCATTGTTACTACATTTTCAGTTTTAGTTATTGAAGTATATATAACTCGTTCAAGTTATTGATATTTCATATAATTCATTCAACTCTTTTTGTAATATTGATCTAATCTTAATCATGAAGGTGCACTGTAAACTTTATCATGATGATGAACTCATTGTGCATATCATTGACAAATCAATATATTATACTCATTAATTGTTTTTGCCTCAATAATGAGGTAACCTTGATATTTTTCTGGTATTTCAAACATTTTTTATTAAAAATATTTTTTTATTATTTCCAATATTGTAATATACTCCAGATAGTATTGGCTATATGCTGTTACTATTGTAATGTAGAAAAAATCAATTTGCATTATTTCATAGCACGTGTACCAATAACATGAAAAATTATTGTTTGTATCATAATGATAGCTTTTCACATTAATCATATTCTCAGAATATATTGTGCCATATAAAATAAATATCTTTCATACATTTGAATATTTCGCCATATTGTTATGGGATTGCTGATAACTATTACTATTCTGAAGAGGTATTGTTGTAGCCAATTCATTTTCGAATTGATGTACAACGTGTGAAATAAATTTTTCAATTTCAAAAACAGTGTTTGGTGAACCTATTCATCCTCATTCATGGATTCCCTGTATTTTGTGGAAGAGTATCATAGAGACATCCTGACCAATAGAGTACTTAATATACACTTGACATGCACTTGACATTTTTACACTTCGAAAGTTAGGACAATGAAGCAGTTGAAAGACCTAGCAAAATTTTCGATATTTCTATCAAGATAGTTCATGATCTTACTTATAAGAATATGCACCCTGCTCTTGAAAACTTTTAACTGGCAACATTTTTCAAAGCACTGTATTTCCGTTCAGATACTATCAACTTACCTATATGGGATACATTCCCAAGGCGCAGTTGCACAAAAACCTGTTGAATTTCAATCGAGATTAATTCCACAAGAACCATAAAAGAAGACATTTTTGAAAAGACGGATCTGTGATTGGTTCTCGTGGAACTATGAAGATTTGATTTCAACCGGATTTGTGCAACTGGCACTAATAAACAGATATCAATCACATCTAAATTAAGGGGATAGCACTCAATTGAAATTTAAAAATCAAACAAGACACATACAAACCAGAAACTCTCAATAAGATGAAACATTGAACATTAATTCATGATCAGGAATGATTCTATATATAACTTATGTTGAACAATGCAATCAGTCCATAATGACGGACAAAAAACAATGAACTTGACTTTTGTGGTTGATTTTTCAAGAATTCCCTTGAGTAGTCCTCAATTAGTATTGAATTTTGACATTTTTTCTCGTGAAAACTGTACTTGTACAAAATTCATTCGTGATCAGGAATGATTCTTTATATGTTCATCATTGCATTCAAACCAGAATAACAGGAGAAATGCCATGCACTTGACTTTTGTAGTTGATTATTCAAGAATTCCTCATAGTATCACTATAACTGGAATAAGATTTTGGAGTTTTTTTACGTGAAAACTGTGCTTGTACAAAATTCATTCGTGATCAGGAATGATCCTATATATATCCACAATTGCATTCAGTCCAGAAAAACAAAAGATACGTCATGCACTTGACTTTTGTGGTTTATTATTCAAGAATTCCCCATAGTATCACTATAACTGGAATTAAATTTTGGAATTTTTTTTTGTGAAAACTGTGATTGTACAAAATTCAATCGTGATCAGGAATAATTCTATATATGTTCATCATTGTATTCAGTCCATAATAACTGGTGGAATGCCATGCACTTGACTTTTGTGGTTGATTATTCAAGAATTCCTCATAGCATCACTATAACTGCAATAAGACTTTGGAATTTTTTTTCGTGAAAACTGTGCTTGTACAAAATTCATTCGTGATCAGGAATTATTCTTCATATATTAATCATTGCATTCAGTCCAGAATAACAGGAGAAATGCCATGCACTTGACTTTTGTGGTTGATTTTCCAAGAAATCCTTATAGTATCACTATAACTGGAATTAAACTTTGGAATTTTTTTTCGTGAAAACTGTGCTTGTTCAAAATTCATTCTTGATCAGAGATGATTCAATATATGTTCAACATTGCATTCAGTTCAGAATAACAAAAGAAATGCCATGCACTTGACTTCTGTGGTAGTTTTTCCACGAATTCCCCATAGTATCACTATAACTGGAAAAAACTTTGGAATTTTATTTCGTGAAAACTGTGCTTGTACAAAATTAATTCATGTTCAAGAATGATTCAATATATGTTCAACATTGCATTCAGTTCAGAATAACAAAAGAAATGCCATGCACTTGACTTCTGTGGTAGATTTTCCACGAATTCCCCATAGTATCAATATAACTGGAATAAAACTTTGGAATTTTATTTCGTGAAAACTGTGCTTGTACAAAATTCATTCGTGATCAGGAATGATTCAATATATGTTCAACATTGCATTCAGTTCAGAATGAGAGAAGAAATGCCATGCACTTGACTTTCGTAGTAGATTTTCCAAGAATTCCCCATAGTATCACTATAACTGGAATAAAACTTTGGGATTTTTTTTCGTGAAAACTGAGCTTGTACAAAATTCATTCGTGATCAGGAATGATTCAATATATGTTCAACATTGCATTCAGTCTCGAATAACAGAATAAATGCCATGCACTTGACTTTTGTGGTAAATTTTCCAAGAATTCCTCATAGTATCACTATAACTGGAATAAGACTTTGGAATTTTTTTTCGTGAAAACTGTGCTTGTACAAAATTCATTCGTGATCAGGAATGATTCAATATATATTCACCATTGCATTTAGTCCAGAATAACAGGAGAAATGCCATGCACTTGTCTTTTGTGGTTGATTATTCAAGAATTCCCAATAGTATCACTATCACTGATATTGAACTTTGCATTTTTGTTTCGTGAAAACCGTGCTTGTACAAAATTCATTCGTGATCAGGAATGATTCTATATATGTTCACCATTGCATTCAGTCTAGAATAACAGAATAAATGCCTTGCACTTGACTTTTGTGGTATATTTTCCAAGAATTCCCCATAGTTTCACTATAACTGGAATAAAACTTTGGAATTTTCTTTCGTGAAAACTGTGCTTGTACAAAATTCATTCATGAAAAGAAGTGATTTCATATATGTTCATCATTTCATTAAGTCCAGAATAAAAGTATAAATGCCATGCACTTGACTTTTGTGGTTGATTATTCAAGAATTCCCAAGAGGATACCTATAAATGGTATTAAACTTTGGAATCTTTTTTCGTGAAAACTGTGCTTGTACAAAATTCATTCATGAAAAGAAATGATTCTATATATGTTCATCATTTCATTAAGTCCAGAATAAAAGTATAAATGCCATGCACTTGAGTTTTTTTGTTGATTATTCAAGAATTCCCATTGTAATACTATTACAAATATTGAACTTTGATTTTTTTTTTCGTCAAAAAACTGTGCTTGTACATAATTCATGTGTGGTTGAAGATGATTCAATATATCATGTTTTTGACTTGGATACAGTATTTTATTCATTCAAAGTAATACAAACCGTATTATCACGCCTGCATGAGCGGTAGAGTAGCTGGCAGATAGCTAGCATAGGTAAATAATCAATGATATGTATGACCTTGAATCCATCTTCAAAAGCGTCTAAAAAAAAAAAACGGTGCTTGTACAAAATTCGATTTTTGCATATTCAGACGACACAAAATTCGTAGTTTATTGTCAATTTTTTTCGGATTTTTTCTGACATGTGCACTACAAGTTCACACTTCCAGCATAGGGAAATTAGCATTGAAAAATGACCTTGACCGCGACTTCAAATGCATGTAAAAAAAAAACGGTGCTTGTACAAAATTTAATTTTTGGATATTCTGCCGACACAAAATTCATAGTTTATTGTCAATTTTTTTCAAATTTTTTCGGGCTTGTGCACTACAAGTTCACGGAGCCAGCATATTGCTTGAAGTGACGTATTCCTTGTTCAAATCTTACCGAGCTCCAACACCTGATTGCAATCAAATTCTTATTGATCTCAAGCAGTCGGTGCTAATCAAGATCAACAAAGTGTCTTCTTCTCTGGAATTACCATACAGAAAGAATAATAAAATTTTCTTAAAATTTTGCTTTTATTTTTTAAAATTAATAAATTTAATACTTTCAGTTTTGAATCAACTCTAAATAAACATTTTAAAGCCTTTCAGTTGTAAATCAAAATTTTAGTAAGTTTTGAGCTCAAAAAATATCCTATGTTTTGTTGTATGAAGTAGGATATTTTTCATAAAATAAAACTATTGATAGATAATTATTGATATATCATTAATGGAATGCTATTTTTGACGTGACAACGTCTTATAAATTGGTATGCTGGGTGACACTTCAAGAAACTGTGTTACGTTCCCACGTTATGCGCTCACAATGAGAGCGAGTGAGAGCGTTCGTTTTGGTTCACGGTCATCTGGAAAGAGCACGAATAGGAGCAGTGGCGAGCAACGCAGCAGCCGAAGGCATTCACCTGGAGAGAGAGTGAAACGGAGCAGTCAACCTGCGCAGGCGCCGCAAGCAATCTCCTGCGACTGCGTCTGCTCAGGTGAATAAGTGAATAGGTTATGTTGTAGTAATCACAATAATGCATAATCACATAATCATGCATAAGTGAATAGGTTATGTTGTAGTAATCACAATGTTGTGGTTCAGTGCGAGATTCTTTGTATAAATTAATGTTTTCAATATAATTCTTTGTATAAATAAATGTTTTAAATTGTTACTATTATTTCATCCTTCTTCCTACTATACGAATGAATATTCACATGAATTATTTTACCAATCAAAGTCGTTGTCACGTAAAACTTTCGCCCATATACCGACTTTACAGGCAACCATGCAATTTTTTTTCAGCTAAGCTAAAGAAATAGTCGTGAATGTAATAGCCTACTCAAGTTCTCCTCGATACTATAAGAAAATTGTGTTTGTTATTCTAGCATTTTTTTCTGACAATTGACTTGAATATATTTTATGATATTATACTGTAATGGTGACAATAGATATTGTAATCATACATTTAATTTTTTTTTAAAAATAAATTCTGGATAGATCGACCTCTTCTTTTTCACCAACAAAATCTGATATCCTAGCTAAATGAGTCTCAATTTTTTCTTCAATTGTATTGCAATCTAGTCTATAGTGAGGTCCACGTTATTTATCCACGCAAATTTCAGCCAAAAAATCTAAGATACTTTTTTCTTACAGTAAAAAAACGCACAATGATTAGTCCATGATTTTTCTCATTTTTTGTGACCTACGCTGAATCAGCCAGCGTAGTTTTACCATGATCGACATGAGCCATTATACAGATGTTTCTGATATTTGCAGGATTTTTTGTCTGCGCTATCTGATAGCGCTATCCTCTTTGTTGAATAATAGACAAGGGTAGCAATATCATTGCTAATCAAACACTGCCATTAAAACGTGGACCTCATTATAGAACCTAATTATAATTTTCTAGCAGACACAACAATAAATTAGCAATAATGAGATTCACTTTGAGCTGTCACCCTTTTTAGCATTGGTTCCATAGGAAGAATTGATGGAAATTACTGTGATAATAATTTACATTTATTCAAATGCTAAAACTTAATAATTATTAATAAACGAAAATCCCAATTAAATACTGTAAATCACCCTGAAGACTTCTGCTACTGCTTCTGCTTCTGCTATTGACAACAGGGTAAACAGCTAGATGGAAATCCTGTTAATTCAAAAATTATTTGCCAGCCCGAGAATCGAACCTGGTACCTCCTAATTGCCGGTCTGGAATGCTCACCCTTACACCAAACTGACAATCTCTGGATAGCAGCGCTCATTTTATACGAAGCCATAGCGGCCAGCCAGTCTACAGATGGAAATTACTGAGATATTGCATTTATTCAATTGCAAATGAATTAATAATAATTATTGAACGAAAAAAATATATTTGCAGTAGCAGAAGTCTTCGGGGTGATTTACAGCATTTAATTGGAATTTTCGTTTAATAATTATTAATTATTCATGAGAAGCATTGATTGATTTGAGCAGAATGCTAACAGTTCTAAGTGACTCTCACCAAATAATTAAAACAAAATTCAAAATATAGTAAAATAAATAGTATAATGTAATTACGAGTTGGATGATAACTCGAAGTAAAATTTACAGTACAATTAAAATTATTTTTTTGTAGTTTTTTCGTGAATTTTGAGATGAAATTTTCCTATTTGAGGTCGATCCCATGACAGTCATACGTTTGTCTCGGTTCTTAGCTCTCGATATGCTAGTTCGCCGCACTTGAGCAGACAATAATATCGATATAAAGAAAAACAGCTGTTTCTGGTTGATCGTTCGGGACTCGGGACTCTCTACCTCGAGAAAAGTTTATCTCAATTCGCATGTGTTAAATCTCTAGCGCTACGGTTGTGCGTTTTGTCAAATACGATGACAAAATCCTTAATATTTTTCAACTCTAAAATTTGGCATACAAATAATGGATTGTCCTGGGATGATAAATAATATGAAAATATTCAAAATCTCAAGAAGACAAGTTGTTCATCGAAAATTTTATTATTCTTTCTGTACGGTAATTCCAGAGAAGAAGACACTTTGTTCATCTTGATCAGCACCGACTGCTTGAGATCAATAAGAATTTGATTGCAATCAGGTGTTGGAGCTCGGTAAGATTTGAACAAGGAATACGTCACTTCAAGCAATATTGCTGATTGGTGATTGTAGAATAGCAGTGTTCACTTTTAAGAGTACATTATAAATACAAGGCAGTTTTTCAAAGCAATTTCAAAAGATCATGGCTGGCTAGAGATTGTAATCTACACAGCATGATATTTTTGTAAATTTTCAGAGAAGGAACGAAAAAGAGGGAAATCTGGTGTGATACACTCACACAACTTTCCTTGCTCATTGAACTGTAAGCCCCGTTCTTAAACGAGAATAATTTAGGGGAATAACATAATGACGATTGGCGGCAACATATTTGAAACTAAGATCAGACTTCTGTATAATATGTGTATATATAATTGTTTTCAGAGTACTTTTCCCTTTGTGTAAATTGTAAAATTCGATGATTTTTCAAAAGTCGTCATAACAGCTGTTCTACAGATGAAATAACTCGACTATGTGTTCTTTTTATGAACTGCGCTACCTACCTACCACACGCACGAGAAGGAGGTTACTTAGTTCATTACTCAAGGATGGGGTGGACCCCCCATTAGTTTCCCAGAAAGGAGATTCATGCCAGTAGATAGAGCTGATAAATAACTATACAGGGTATGAATTTGAAAAAAATCGTGGAGTTATTTTTGAGAAAATCGTGAAAAACATGGCTTTTTAGTAATTATCCGCCATTTTTCCCGAGAATATTATGGAGCTCCTGCAATTTTCCCAGAAATAAGTCTCGTGTCAGTTGATAGGGCTTATAAATAGCTATCCATGGTATAAATTTGAAGAAAATCATTAGAGCCGTTTTTTAGAAAATCTTGAAAAACATGGTTTTTTAGTAATTATCCGCTATTTTTTCCATCATCTTGAATTGAATTTTATTGAATTTCTCATTGTCAGATCCTCATGGTATAAGGACCTTGAGTTTTAAATGTCAAGTCAATCGGTTAATTAGGAATGGAGTTATTGTGTTCACAGACATACACACATACACACACACAGACCAACAATCAAAAATAATGTTTTTGGACTCAGGGGACCTTGAAACGTATAGAAATCTTAAAATTAGGGTACCTTAATTTTTTTTACTTTCCTTGCCCTATTGCCATAGGTGAGGAAAGTATTGGTGCTTTCCGAAAAAATTAAGGTACCCCAATTTCTAAATTTCTATACATTTCAAGGTCCCCTGAGTCTAAAAAAGTGGTTTTTGGGTATTGGTCTGTATGTGTGTGTGTGTGTGTGTGTGTGTTGTGTGTGTGTGTGTTGTCACGTTATTTTTTATAATTAAATAACGATTAGCCTCCTGCTTGGCATCAATCGGTAGAGCATGAGAATATTTTAATAATTATAAAAATCAGGTCGTGGTTTTTACTAGGATATAGTCTCATAAAAATCTTTATAGGCCCAGATATGAGCTTCCATAATAATACTGATAATTTATTAAAAAAAATATATATATATATATAAAGTTTATAGCCTACAGTATAGAGGAATGAAAAATAAATCATACACCATAAAAAATTTGATACATATATTAACAAATATCTCAAAAGTAAATCAGAGCAAAAATATATAGAGCGACAGAAATATAGAATATAAGACAAAACAATAATCGAAATCAATAAAATATCACAGGCCAATACTATTCTTTAAGTTCTATAGCACGAAACGCTACCATGTGCTTTCATTTTATGATCATATGCATTTATTTGCATGCAGCTTTGATATCAGCTTGCTGATACTTGTCAACTTGGACGATTCTATTTAGAATCTAACTTTCTTAAGTCAGCATGATAAATTGACAAACTAGTAATCCAAATATATATATTAAATTCTATAGTTTCTAATAGATTTCTTTGTAATAAATATATTTTTTATCTCAGGGTGCAAGATTCGGCACCTGATGGAATAGATAGATCAATTCATCTAGTGAATCAGAGCTACATTAAATTATCACAAATTACATTGTAGAAATTAATGATCATATAAATAGTGTATTAACAGCCTAGATCTTAGTATTCTTTGATTGATGGATCATTTGATATATGGACTGATTCGTTACTATCTAATAAAATACCTTTTATACTATCTTTACTTGCGCAAGTATTTTTACCAAATTCTTAATTTATAAAAAAACCCTTTCGACGAGCTAGCTTTGATTCTTATTTAATTTCGAAGCACTAAGGGCGCCCTATCACTATTTCAATATTTTTCACTCACGTGCCGGAATTTTCTATGAGCTGCTGGTGTCGACCCAAACTCCTGGTGGTCCTGGATTATTGTAGCCGGAGTTGTCTCTTCCAAGGGGTTATAAAATTATTCAAAAATGACTTTTGCTTTACATTAGCATCACAAAGTCTTATGAGAAAATTTAGTAATTCAATTTAACTTTAAATTGTTAAAAGGTACAGTAAGGTATTGCGCTCTATAATTTTTGGTGACCTCTCATGGTGGTAGTTGGCAGGCGAGTGGTGGTTCTCCTCTCTCATTTTTACAATTTTCATTTCCAATTTCCAAATTTACATAAAATTTAAATATTCTGTTTCTCCGCCATTCAAGGCTCAAATAGATCGTACCAAACTATTAAATTATTACTTATGTTACATCTTTCATAATTTCTTTGCCTTCGGGCCGTATACAAAATATAAACTGTACAACAATAATTTACAAATTTTTATCATTTGTAGAAATATATACAAATATATTTGAACTGGCTCACTATTGCCGCCTATCAATTGCCACTATTTGATTGGTGCATGCAAATTATTACAGTATTCATGCGCCCAGTAACCTCCTACTTCCTTAATACATTTAATTATTTTTGTTGGGGTTTTTTAATATGCCTTTTACATGCCAAGTAATTTTATAAAGGTTATAGATTGATTCCTAAATTACAACAATTAGCCACGTGTAACGTTTAGTTCCTCAAGTTGCATACTGTTTTGCCACAATAAATTTCTACCAAGGTGTTTGGTCAGATTCTACGTTGTGCGACTCAGTCAATCATTAGGTCACCGATCTAACCTTTATGCCTAACCTCAAATTTTCAATATTTTATATAATATTATACCGGTAGCAAAAATTATTTCCATTTCTATTAGGCTGTTGTACAATTTAGCCAGGATGTCTGATATTATCTAATCTTTAACGTTATCATCTTTGGCGATATCATCTTTGGCGATATCAGCCTATAAATCTTTCAACTAGGGATTTTCATTTATCCATCCAAATTTAAATACGTTACACAGTGTGTGTGTGTGTGTGTGTGTGTGTGTGTGTGTGTGTGTGTGGTGTGTGTGTGTGTGTATATATATATATATTATATATATATATATATATATATTATATATATATATATATATATATATATATATTATATATATATATATATATATATATATATGTGTGTGTGTGTGTGGTGTGTGTGTGTGTGTGTGTGTGTGTGTGTATATCTGTGAACACAATAACACCATTCCTAATTAACCGACCGATTGACTTGAAATTTCAAACTTAAGGTCCTTATATTATGAGGATCCGACAATGAGAAATTCAATAAAATTCAATTCAAGATGATGGAAAAAATGGCAGATAATTACTAAAAAACCATGTTTTTCAGGGTTTTCTCGAGAATGGTTGTAAGGATTCTTTTCAAATTTATACCATGTATAGCTATTTATAAGCCCTATCAACTGACATGTGTCTCATTTCTGGGGAAATTGCAGGAGCTCCGTAATATTCTTGAGATAAGTGGCGGATAATCACTAAAAAACCATGTTTTTCATGATTTTCTCAAAAATGACTTGACCGATTTTTTACAAATTCATACCCTGTATAGTTATTTATCAGCTCTATTAACTGGCATGAGTCTCCTTTCTGAAAAACTAATGGGGGGTCCACCCCATCCTTGAGAAATGGACTTTGTAACCTCCTTCTTGTGCATGAGGTAGGTAGGTAGGTGGTGCAGTTCATAAAAAGAACACACAGTCGAGATATTTCATCTGTAGAACAGCTGTTTTGACGACTTTTAAAAAATATCATCGAATTCCACAATTAACACAAAAGAAAAAATACCCTGAAAACAATATTATTTATACCCATATACAGTAGTCTGATCATAGTTTCAAATATGTTGCTGCCAATCATCATTGTGTTATTCCCCTAAGTTATTCTCCTCTAAGAATGGGGCTTACAGTACAATGAGCAAGGAAAGTTATCTGAGTGCGCCACACCTTTTTTCCAATAGCAAAAAGTGATTTAATAAAAAGCAGTTTGTGATGGAAAACAACATTTAAGAACTAATATTCAAAAATTAGACTGTAGTGTCCTTAAAAATGGTTCAAAAAATGGATTATCACTTACTGTTCGTCATGGATAGTGAAATAGATGAGCAAATTCTCTTCCTTTCAGCTAATTGCAGTTATAATTATGTGAATTGATGAATTTTTCAATTAACGTTTTTTTACACCGATTAGATTATTCGGCGTTATTGTCTGAAATTTCTGTTTTGTGCAACCATAGCACATCAGTTAGCGCTAATCAGGATTAAAATAAAACATTTGATCGTGATTAAAAGTTAATCGACGGTTGTGCAACTGGGGGAATGAAATAATTGTCAAAAACCACAGATTTTATTAAAAGTAGGAAGACCGGTTTCGTAATCTTCATATTTTTACTTTCCTTGCCCTATTACCATAGGTAAGGAAAGTATTGCTTTCCAAAAAAAATTAAGGTACCCCAATTTCTAAATTTCTATACGTTTCAAGGTCCCCTGAGTCCAAAAAACTGGTTTTTGGGTATTGGTCTGTATGTGTGTGTGTGTGTGTGTGTGTGGTGTGTGTGTGTGTGTTGTGTGTGTGTGTGTGTGTGTGTGGTGTGTGTGTGTGTGGTGTGTGTGTGTGTGTGTGTGTGTGTGTGTGTGTGTTGTGTGTGTGTGTGTGTGTGTGTGTGTGTGTGTGGTGGTGTGTGTGTGTGTGTGTGTGTGTGTGTGGTGTGTGTGTGTGTGGTGGTGTGTGTGTGTGTGTGGTGTGTGTGTGTGTGTGTGTGTGTGGTGTGTGTGTGTGTGTGTGTATGAGTGTATGTGCGTCTGTGTACACGATATCTCATCTCCCAATTAATGGAATGACTTGAAATTTGGAACTTAAGGTCCTTTCACTATAAGGATCCGACACGAACAATTTCGATCAAATGCAATTCAAGATGGCGGCTAAAATAGCGAAAATGTTGTCAAAAACAGGGTTTTTCGTGATTTTCTTGGAAATGGCTCCAACGATTTTGATCAAATTCATACCTGAAATAGTCATTGATAAGCTCTATCAATTGCTACAAGTCCCATATCTGTAAAAATTTCAGGAGCTCCGCCCCAGCAATGCAGATAGATTCCCAATTATCAGACTTCAGATACAATTGAAACAAAAAAAAATCAAGTGGAGTGGATTGAGCATGAAAATCTCTACAATTAATGTTCAGTAACATTTTCACCTAAAATTGGAAATAAGCTTTAAATTCGAGAAAATGTGATCATTCAATTGCAAATTATTGTTGATTCTATTAAATCATCCACTATGAAGAGATAGCAGACCTCATGTGTGTCTCCAGCGTTATTGCCCTGTCACCAGCTGGCTCAAATCTTTGAATAGTAGACTTGTGATGCACGGGAACACTAGCGTCAGGTGATCAATTTTCATAACAGCAAGGAAAGTTGTGTGAGTGCGCCACACCAGATTTTTTATTTAGCATACAATATTGGTTGTATGCATCACGTGTGGGGACAGTTTATTTTGTGTTTTCCCGAAAGTTTGGTTCAGTGGACTGAGGCCCTTTCTCTTTCCACCGATTCAATTAAGATAAATAGATGCCCCATAATCTCATAAATAATAGGCTATTGATTTAATGATGCCCAATGAGAATGGGTAGGCCTACATCAGCCTTGGAAATACTTTTGATCATTGTAAAGGGGTAACTCCCCCCAATGATCCCTTGTGGACATCCTTGATCACAGATGAACGAAGATGTCAGATGTCATCAACAGTCGAAGCCTGTTGATTGTCTCTATCACCTGTTGCTAATCAAAAAATCTGGTGTGGTGCACTCACACAACTTTCCTTGCTGTTATGAAAATTGATCAACTGACGCTAGTGTTCACGCGCATCTCAAGTCTACTATTCAAAGATCTGAGCCAGCTGGTGACAGGACAATAGCGCTGCAGACACACGTGGTCTTCTATCTCCTCATAGTGAATGATTTAATAGAATCCACAGTTGCCGACAGTTTGCAATTGAATAATCTCATTTTCTCGAATTTCCAGATTATTTTCAATTTTAGGTGAAAATGTTACTGCTGAACATCAATTGTAGAGATTTTCATTCTCAATGTTTTCCGCTTGAAAGTTTTTGTTTAAATTGTATCTGAAGCCTGATTATTGGGAATCTGATATCAAACTTTGCATAGATGGGGCAGTACAGTAGATATAAAAGAGCAGTTCTGGGCCCACCGAGGATGAGCAGGCATGTTCAGACATGTCTGGCCACCCATTATCTAATCTAACCTAACCTAACCTATATACATTTTTAATTTTTGATCATTATCATGTCATGACATGTCTTATCTAATCTCTATGATAAGATAATAATATTTTTGAAAATAATTTTCCCTTTTATCAATTTTGCATGTCAATAGCTGTTCAAGGCGGTAAATTCAAATATGAGATGTTCCATGGCTGATAAGCTATAAAGTTAAGCTCCATGGGCCTGGTACTCCCTCTGTAAGGGTGACCAAAGATCTTTGATTATAATTTTTGAGTTTGAAATTATTTTACAACCCACCTAAAGGTCCACTCACCTGATATCATCATTACCTGTGCACAAGCCTAGAGCTCATGTGGGCATCATCTTCAGCCAGTGTTAATAAATAAGTGAGTGAGACTGTGGTAACCATGGTAACCATTTCAAACAGATTAAAAATAATGATTAAACTATGTCTATTTTTAATAATGTGATGGAAGAATTATCTCACCTCTCCACTTTATTGGTACCTACTATACCAAATAGAATAAAGTATTTTGTTCAATACTACCTTTTTATAATAGTGTCACAATATGTATAAATCAATCTAAAATATTATGTTCCATTTTGAATGTTCACTATGTGTGTATAATGTAAGTAAGGTGAAATAATCAACACATTCACTTACTATAGTATATGTTTTATCAACACATAGATATGTCAAATTACAAAACTATATCTATTGCTTTCTAATTGAATTGATTACAATATGTTTCCCTCTTGGTCACCATTGTAAAAATGGTTCAAGCCCCTTTACTTCGTCAAAGTGGGGAAACATCAAAGGGGTATAAAAAGAATATCCTTAATGAGAATATGAGATGAATGAATAAAAATACAACTCTTCAAGACAAAATAAATCAGCATAATAACTGAGTATTCAAATAATAATATTTACAATAAACAAGGAAATTCATAAATATCTAGCAATCCTGCTAGGATAATTTCAAAATATGACTTACTGTAACATTTTCTCATTAAGAATATCCCTTTTTTTACAAAAATAAAAATTTACTCTGCTTTTAAAACAAAACAATACTTCTAAATAACACATTATTTTTTTCAATTTCCTCAATTGAGACAAGAATAAAGACTAACAATATAAAAAAATATTTTTTTCACACAAATTTTTGAAAACACATCAAATAATGATCACTATATTGCCCTAGTGTTGTGAAACCAAATGTATTCCAAACCTTTGTTGCATGCAAATAATCTTCATCAATTATATCTGTTTTTGTCAAATTTGAGTAAAACACTGATTTTGGAGGTAGAGATGTTTCATTCAACTTTTCCCAACTTGTTACATATTCATATGGGAACACTCCTTTTCTTGTAAGTAGAGGAATATGTTCTGGTAGGAAAATTTTTCTTATCTCCTCAAGATTGGGAAGGTTCCTGGCCAGACTGTCTAAGCTACTTGACATGAAACGGAATGAGTCAAGGAAGCGTAGCTTGATAAATCTGTTGACGGTTTTTGAGAAAGATATGTACTTTTCTTTAGTGTTGGGAATGATGTCTATTTGATTTTCATCATAACCTAACTCACGCACAATGGAGTGGCTGTCATATCCACTGAGATTGTGGAATATTACAGGGAGGAAATGTGGAGCTTGATACATCAAGTTACAGCTATTATGTGCTGCTCCTCTGTATTTTCCTGACATATGACAGTGATCTCTTACTTTTATGTCTTCCACATTGAAGTATTTGTCTTACATGTAACATTTGTCTGCAGAATTAAACTCATCAATTTCATCTGGTGACATTGTATCCATTGGGAGTTTTCTTTTATATATTTCTGACACTTTTTCACCAATTCCCTTCAAATAGTTCAGAAGCACCTTCACAGCATCTCTACCTCTGTATGTGAATGGATGTGTTGGTAGACATGAATATTCCAGTGTTTGTTTTAAATATACACAAAAGCTCATGACCTCATGTTTGTGTGCTTCTACTGTGTATGAGGCAGCTGCATCTGGGGTACAGCTTTGTACCGGCTTAAAATACATTCAAAGTCACAGTATACTACAAAAGGCACCTTCAGTCCCCTCTCCACATGTTCAAACTTCACATATGGCTTTGCATGTGGAAGATCAACTCTTACTGCTTTGTTGAGAAGACACATTTTTAAATGTTTCTCAAGTTTCACTTCCTTGGTTTCACCATGACGGTCATCAAAATGACTAAAGCACCGTTTACATATTGATATTACATGCTCATGTTTGGTTTTCCCACTTCGAACCAATTTCTCAAAGTTTTTAATAAATATATAGTGACTTGCCCCATCATTATTAGAGATCAATAGAATATCTCTATGATCAATGAGTTCTTCATCAACAACTTTGAGCGGATAAACCTTGTTGTTTTCATCTAGCCCAAACACATTTATTGATATTTGATTTATTTTTTCAAACTTTTTTATCTCATGTAATGGAGTTGGATAAGTGATGCAATCAAAGTCATATGTGTGATCAATGTTGGCATAAGATGATGCACGACAAGGATGATTTTCACCAACAAGTTTTGATAGAATGGCATATTGGAAGCATTTATTGTCATAGTTTTGCACATTAATACATGCTATGTGACATTCAATTTCTTGAGGAAGTGGAATGTAAGTACTACCACCAAAAGGTACATACTTGTTCATTCGCAAACGAAGCCCATCAACTGCTAGGAGATGCCACCCACTTTTCTTCAGTTGTACTTCACTTAATTCAGTGTTCAATTTATCGAATCTTGAATTAAAAATATCATCCAAATCAGTATCCCTAAAAACTGGATGTTTTTTTGTTTTAAATGATGTAATGAGTTCTTCATCTAGTTGATTTATCATTGTGCAGTCAACTAAGATGTTAAACTCCACTGTCTCATGAGTACTTAATGATGTTCTCAACCTAGCAATTATTTTTTGTTTCACTGCTTGTTGAAACTCAGGTAAGACATGATTGATATCACATCAAATAAAATATGACTTGAGACGCCCTTGAAAAGCAGTCTCATACTCATTGATACCATCTAAATCAGGTTGCATTGCTAGCCATGTATCTAATTTTGGCTCAATTCTTGCCTGTTTTTGAGGAGGGAGGTTGGATCCACAAGCTTTTTCATGACGTAATAGATTGTGAATATTGGTGAAATTATACCCACAATGTGAGCATATACCACTAAAAACTTCATGGCATATATTTTCATGTCTCTTTCTACTATCAGGCCTTGAAAAAACCTTACCACATTTTCCACAGATAATATTCATTGCACTCTCAAAATCTTTATCATCCAAGAATTTAGAGCACATTATTTCATGGTGGTTCCTTGAGGTTACTGAATCAAATGAATTGGCACAATAACCACAAATATGATTTACAGCCCTATTAAATTCTTCCTCACATTTTGAAGCATGTCTCTTCAAAGTGAATAAATGTGAGAAATCACGACCACAAAATTCACATTCCATGATGATAAGTGAATAGAATGAGATAAAGTTGAAAAGTAAATAAAGTTGGTTTAGCTTTAAAAAAGGCTTTTTAAAAATGAATAAAATCAACTGATAGAATCAAATAGCCACTCACCAACCACTAACACCAACTAATCACAATAACCTACACACTGGAAGAAGTAGAAGTAATATCTGGATGAACACACTAAAAGAGAAGTACTCACTGTGAATGCTGCACCAAGACTGAGCCAGGAGATTTCCAACATTGTCTTGTATACTGTTGGGTCAAATCATTATCTTTGTTGCTAGGCAACGAGATAAGGGTCATGTTGATTACAAAACAAAATCTAATAATAGCCTTATCAGCATGACTTTCACAAAATCAGGTATTGGTAGGTCTGTTTTCAATCATCTTTGAAAAGTAATCTAATCACTTTGATAAGATAAGTTAGTCATTTAATTAAAAATAGCCTTATCTCATCAATTGTTATTTAATAAAACTGCATAATACTGGAAATTGAGAAAACAAATTCAGAAAATAATATTTAGGTGTTCAAAGGAGTGGGGAGGGGTAGTACTATATACTCTAGTTTAAATTTTTGTGGGTGAGGGTGTGTGTGTGTGTGTGTGTGTAGTGAACCCATGTAATAATTTAATGATTTATTCATTCATACAATTCATCATTTACTATAAAATTATTGTGGGTGAGGGTGTGTGTGTGTGTAGTGAACCCATGTAATAATTTAATGATTTATTCATTCATACAATTTATCATTTACTATAAATATTACTAATGTTGAATAATAGAGCTTCAATAACATAACCTTTCAATAATAATTGCAATAATTAATTCATTGAATTAAGGAAGATGAGCAGCAACCAAAAATCTATAAAAGACATGTTTCATATGAAATATGTTCAGTCTTTATCATGCATTTCCTGAAGCAACAACATACTTCCATTGTGAATAATGCTGATGTACATGAGTCACAGAGTTCCAAACACGGTCCTCTACTTCCAAATACAATCAGATGTTTAATTGTTGGACCATCAAATTGTGGTAAAACCAATCTAATGCTTTCATTACTCTATGAACCAAATGGTCTAAAATTTGAAAACATCTACATATTTAGTAAGACATTGAATGAAGCAAAATATAGGTTATTGGAGAGAATAGTTTGGAGTGTTAATGGTTTGAGAATTCATTTATTTGAAGATAATGATACTGTTTCTCATCCAAATGAAGTTGATTCAAACTCAATATTTATTTTCGATGATATATCTTGTGAAAAACAAAGCAATGTTAGAAAGTACTTTTGCCAAGGACGTCATAGTGGTCTGGATAGTTTCTACCTGTGTCAAAGTTATAGGTGCCCAAACACCTGGTTCGTGACAATGCCAACTTGATAGTACTGTTCAAGGAAGATCAATTGAATATGAAAAAATATATGAAGATCATGTTGGCACAGACATGAGTCTCCACAAGTTTATGGAAATGTGTGGTATTTGTTGGAATAAAAATAAATATAGTTTTTTGGTGATAGACAAAGACAGTGGATTAGATGATGGATGGTATAGATAATTATGGACTTGACACTTTTATAAGGCTGTAGATCATCATATTATTTTTAGTCTTGAGTCAACCATGGAGCACTCAACATCAGTGAACATTCAATCTACAATAGATAATATTAGAAATAAATATCATACTTTGAAAAGGCAGTCTCAAGAAACTGAATACTGTCTCAATAGGCTTTTTTCTCCACTGATAAAACATCTGAAACCTATAACAAAAGGTGAAACCATGTCAAAAAGATTGAAATTGGATGAAGAGTGCTCTTCTGTACAATCAGTATCATCGTTGATACCTCAATTCAATATTTCTCCTCAACATTATGCAGCTCTTGCCTCGTCATCAAAATCTCTAATCCTTCCTACTGAGAAAGAAGACATTTATGGAGATTCTACTCCATTGGAAATAATAAGTGAGTATGTTCAAACACCATCTGGAAAGGAAGAATTTGAATCTTTTCTCAATGTGGTTGGGGATAATGCAAAGAAATATGTGAAACTATTGAGTGAAAATAACTTGTCAAAATTAGATTTGAAGTATGGAGTTAGATATGATGGACACCAGTTTTTATTGGGTGACTCAATAATTGACATTTGCAATGATAAATTGAAAGTTGGTGATCAAGAATTTGTGGGTACTCCAGGACTATTTGAGTTGATATTTATGAAAAGTCCTGAAATGACTCTAGTGACCAAAGATGATATTAAAGATCATAAGAACATTATGAAGCTCACTAATGCACATAAGAAACGGTACAGCAGTAGTGCACCTGTAGACAGGAGTATGAACAATCCAAAATACAGAAAGGTTATTATTAAACACTTTCCACCACCCATTAAACATACCCAAAAGCCAAATTTTGCCAAGAAGAAAGGAATTGGAATGGATTGGGATCCGAATGTTGATATTGAAAGGTTGAAAGTATTGATAGAAAGCAAGTCATCACCTGTAGAGATAACATCAATTGAGAGAAAGCTACGTTCAGTTGGTATAATTGTTTAGTCATAATTGAGATGGCAACAGTAAAGCATCAAATTGGTAATGAACTCCACAAACCAGCAAGAAGACATTTCAAAAGGCGGACAGTACTACTAAAAGCTATTGATGACCTATGGCAAGCAGATTTAGTGGAAATGAGACCATATTCACGTGAGAATAATGGTTTGAAGTATATATTGACAGTTATAGATGGATTTTCAAAATATGCTTGGGCTGAACCACTCAAAGATAAAACTGCTGAAGAAGTTAGTCTTGCATTCAGTAGAATACTTAAATTGGGAAGAGCCCCAAAACATTTACAAACTGATGCAGGTACAGAGTTCTATAATAAACTATTTAAAAAAGTATTGGCATCTTACAACATCAATCATTACTCAACATTTAGAAATATCAAAGCTTGTATTGTTGAACGTTTCAACAGAACATTAAAAAATAAGCTCTGGAAACATTTCAGTTTACAAGGATCATACAAGTGAAGGATAAATTAGCTGACATTGTTAAAAAATACAATGATACAAAGCATCGCACAATCAGAATTAAGTCATCAGATGTAAAGGGTGCTGAAATAGAAGCATGTCTATTGAGAGATGTGTACACTAGGAAGCATGAACCTATGGATAAAATTCATTTTACTGTAGGTGATCATGTTCGAATTTCAAAATTTAGATCATTGATGAGTAAAGGATACACTCCATCATGGACGACTGAAATATTTCTAATTTACAACATCAAGCGTACAAAACCACCGACTTATTATCTAAAAGATAAGTCCAATAAAGAGATATCCGGATGTTTTTACAGAGAAGAATTGCAAAAGGTGAAATATCCTGATGTATACTTAGTTGAAAAGATATTGCAACAGAAAGGTGACAAAGTATACATTAAATGGTTGGGCATTGATAAGAAGACGTGGGAATTATGCAGCAACATTATACTTTGAATGGGATAGACATTCATGTGTTATATGTTTATTCTGTTGGATAACATCACGTTGATAACATGAGCCATCGACGACAGCGTCGTAAGAGAGTTATTTCTACACCTCAAAAAGTTGGAGGATGTCTACCAAAGAGAGCACTCACAAATTTCGATATCATTAAATTTGCTAAAAAAATTAAAATCCACAATTCCAGAGGAGTATTCATGCTGGACACACTACCCAAAAAGCCATGGAAAAATGGAAAAGGAGTATTTAATCTGGATCTTAGTAGTGGAACTGGTACTCATTGGGTGGCTTATATAAAAAATAACAAACTTGTCAAGTATTTTGATAGTAATGGTAACAAGGTACCATCAGCTTTAGTCAGATATATGAAGGGGTGTACAATTACTCGAAATCAGAGAGTGCATCAACAGCCCGGGACAAACATATGTGGGCATTTGTGTCTCCATTTTTTTGCTGGGAGGAACTATAAATGGAACTGAACTGTGACAAACATATCAGTTTGAGTTGAGACACCGTGCAAGTAACACACATGGGGCTTACCTTCATAGAAAAGAAAAAGCAAGCACAACAGAAAGAATCAGTAGTACTCGTGACATCTGAAAATATCAAGTTTCTACGTTCAATTGGCTATCTAGTGTTGGCGTCGAAATGGACATATTGAATTTGGAAAATTCCATCACTTTTGATGACACAATTGAAAGTATTGAGTTTCATACACATCTCCCATTTGCTTCAACAACACTTGACGCAGGTCAAGAGATAATTTTTCCCATACAGCATCAGGACAGCTATACACTACCAGCTTTTAGTTATCTCTACATTGAGGGGAGATTTTTGAAAGATGACTCGGATAATGAGGCCCCTTCAAATAGGATAAAAATGACAAATAATGCATTAGCATTCCTATTTGATGAAATTCGTTATGAATTGAATGGAGTGGAGGTAGATCGTGTATGGAATCCTGGTAAAAGTAGTACTCTGAAAGGATTACTATCATTCAGTCATAATTCTGTGGAGATGGAAAATTTTGGATGGCACAGTTTTGATCCTAACAGAGATGCATCAATTGTAAATGCTGATGGGTACTTTAGTGCTTGCATTCCGTTGTCAGTGATAATGGGCTTCGCAGAAGACTACAAAAAATTTGTTATTAATAGCAAACATGATTTAATTCTGACAAGAAGTAAGAGGGATGATAATTGCTATCAATATACTCCGGCGACAGCTACCTCAGCAGATGAAAAAGCAAAAATAGTTCTTGGAAAGGTAGCTTGGAAAGTGCCCTATGTCACAGTGAATGGTAGTGAACGGATCAGATTATTGAAACATTTGGAATCAGGTCGTTCAATAAGTATGGGATTCCGAACATGGGAAATACATGAGTATCCTCTACTTCAACGTACACAGAAACATGTATGGGCTGTAAAGACATCGTCACAATTGGAGAAACCACGCTATGTAATTGTAGCTTTTCAGACACATAGGAAAAATAATCACAAAAATGATAGTAGCTGTTTTGATCACTGCAAATTGCAGAATGTAAAACTTTTTCTAAACTCCAAAATACATCCCTATGATGATTTCAACTTGAACTTTCAAAAAGAACAGTTTTCATTGCTATACCATTCCTATGTCAGTTTCAAACAGTCATATTATAATAAAAGCTATTGTCCTGCCCCACTCTTGACAAGAAATCAGTTCAAAGATTTAGCTCCTATAGCTGTAATTGATTGTCCCAAGCAACAAGATGCTATTAAAACGGGCTCTGTAGATATAAGATTGTAATTTGAATCTACTGATCAATTTCCTAATAATACTGCAGCTTACTGCTTAATTATTCATGATAGGATCTTGGAGTATACAATACTGGCATGCTCTTACTGGCATGATTCATAGGGTTATTTAATATGGAGTAGGGGGAATAGTTTACTTTATAAGCTAAATACTGAGGCTACATTAGTTAGTATTGTAGTAGAGTTCATCATGAACAGTTACATAATAGACTTTCAAGGTTATCAAGATAATTATAATGAGTACATTGTTAAAGAGCTAGCCATTATAAGTACTGATGGTTGTTATGTACAACATTGGTTAGTTCGATCAGGATTTGAAATGAGTGCATTGAATTTTAATAAAAGAAGACATTGGCTAGTAAGAAATTATCATGGTTTACATTGGGATGATGGATCAGTGGAGCTCTCTGACTTATTGCATCAAATTAGATGTGGGCTTACAGAAAATGACATAATATATGCTAAAGGTCTCACAAAAACAAAATTCTTGGAGAAATACTTGGAAAATACAATAATCAACATTGAGGATTTGAATTGTCCTTCATTCAAACAAATTGATAATCTACACACCTATTGCTTCTATAATAGGTGTGATGATAAAACAGCTGTGGTATTTATAATCTGTTATCTCTGTTACTAAGACACATATTTAATGTCGAATAAAGCTCGTGTTGAGTCCAATTCTATTACAATTTATTCGACATTAAAAATAAAATAAATGGGTCCGAAAAGAAAAACGAGTAAACGTCAAGATTTAGTCAGTGAAGGAGAAAACGATTTGCAAAACCAAATGCTTGGAAAAATACTGAAACCAACAGTTTTATCGATTGACCAAGATTCAGATGAAGCACCGAAAACGTGGAGACATTGGAAGGTAACATTTTTAAACTTCTTAAAAAACAGTTCAATCCCGAAAAAGGATGAATTGAATGTTTTGATCAATTATGTGTCACCGAATATTTTTGAAAGTATTTGCAATTGTATATAATTTGAAGAAGCTATAACAACTCTTGAAGAAAGCTTTATAAAACCTCAAAATGTAGTACATGCACGTTACTGCTTATCTAAAGCAAAACAAACCCATGGAGAATCAATTGATCAATTCTATAATAAACTAAAACGGCTAAGTTTACCATGTAACTTTCAAGCAGTCACGGCTGACGATAACAAAAGTGAATATATCCGAGACGCGTTCATCTCCGGATTAGAATCATCGAAAATCAGACAACATCTTTTCGAAATGAAATCGCTAACTTTGCAAGACGCTATCTCACAAGCACGAATGTTAGAGAATGCTGAAAACATTGCTAAAGAATACGAAACCAGTTCAGAATATGTTAACACAGTCCTAGCAAACAAGAATAAAAATACCGAGAAAACGACTTTAGTCCGTAATTCTCACCAAAAGAAGATTCAATGCAGATTTTGTGGCTATAATAATCATACTGATAATAGACAATGCCCAGCAAAAGGACAACCATGCCTAACTTGTAATCAAATAGGCCATTTTTCAAAAGTATGCAGAGCACGAAACGATAAAAAAAACCAAATGGTATCTGCCACAGTAATTTCAGCAGCAAATACCAGCACTGACCTCTCAAAATGTCTTGTTCCTATACGTGTTAATGGAATAGATACATTGGCACTATTAGACACTGGGAGCACAGCAAGTTTTATAGATAAGAAACTAGTAGTACAATCGAAGATGAAAACTATGCCATATTCCAATTTGATTACATTTGCTTCAAGTGCCTGCAACACTAAAACAACTGAGTGCGCTTTGAGTGAAATATATTTCCAGAACGAAGAATATAATGATTTTCCTTTGATCGTATTGAACAAATGTTGCGCTAGTGTAATTTTGGGACACGATTTTCTAAAGAACTTTTCATCCATCACTTTTGATTTCAGTGGATCTAGAGCAGCACTACAACTGAATGAAGACAATGACGCAAGAAGGCCTACTTATGAAATTAAAAAGTGTGCTCTAGCCCAAGCTACAGTAGAACCTGTCTCATTGTTTCGTGATCTTCAACCGGACTGTCGGCCTATAATAACTAAATCGAGACGACATTCAGAAGAGGATTACTTGTTTATGATGAATGAAGTCAAACAGCTTAAAGATGCTGATATTATAGGAAATAGTCATTCTTCTTGGAGAGCTCAAGCATTTGTTACTTCAAGAGAGAACCAAAAGAAACGTATGGTGATTGACTATTCACAGACCATCAACAAATTCACGAATTTGGATGCCTATCCACTACCACTAATGGAAGAATTAGTCAATAAGGTAGCGCAATATAAAATATTCTCATCTATTGACCTGAAATCTGCCTATCACCAGATACCAATCTTGCCTGAGGAAAGGCATTTCACCGCATTTGAAGTTGGACACAAACTGTATCAATTCAAAAGAATTCCGTTCGGAGTCACGAATGGAGTAGCTGCTTTCCAGAAAGTGATTGATCAAATCATAGAACAAGAAAATTTGACATCATGTTATGCCTATTTAGATGATATTATTGTATGCGGAAGGACCCAAGAAGAACATGATGAAAATTTAGAAAATTTCTGGAGAGCAACAGAAAAATATGGCCTCACGATTAATGAAGAAAAGTGTAAAATATCTATGGAGAATTTAACCTTTCTGGGATTCAAAATTGGTCAGGGTATGATTAAGCCCGATCCAGATCGATTGAAACCACTCCTTGACTTACCAGCTCCAAAAAATCAGAAAGAATTGAAGCGTGTCCTTGGAATGCTTGCACACTACTCCAAATGGATAAAAGAATTTTCAAAAAAGATCCATCCACTTGTGCATAATACTCACTTCCCGTTGAATGAAGAATGCAGAAATATATTTGAATCATTAAAGAAAGAAATAGGATCTGCAGTTCTAGTGCACATTGATGAAAAAGTCCCGTTCACTTTGGAAACTGATGCCTCAGATTACGCTATTGGAGCAGTATTAACACAGAATGAGAGACCAGTGGCGTTTTTCTCAAGAACTCTTTCCACATCTGAAACTAGGCACTCTGCAGTGGAAAAAGAAGCTTATGCCATTGTGGAATCAATCAGGAAATGGCGACATTACTTACTTGGACGAGAATTTACACTTATCACAGACCAGGGAATCAGTTTCATTCATGTTTAGTAATAAACAAACCAGCAAGATTAAGAATGACAAAATCCAACGATGGCGCCTTGAATTGTCAGAATATAAGTTCAATATAATTTATAGAGTTGGAAAAGAGAATATACCAGCAGATACACTATCAAGAGTCTGTGCCACTGTTGGATGCCATACAGATATAACGAAACTGATAAAAATTTATGAGGACCTGTGTCATCCAGGAGTTACTCGACTCCATCATTGGACCAAAACAAAGAACTTACCATATTCAATAGATGATGTAAAAGAAGTATGTTCCAAATGTATTACATGTTCTGAAATGAAACCACGCTATGCCAAAGGAACTGGCCGCCTTATCAAAGCAACTCGACCATTTGAATGTCTTAATATGGATTTCAAAGGCCCACTACAATCAAGTTCAAGGAACAAGTATATTTTAGTTCTTATAGACGAATATTCCAGATTCCCATTTGCCTTCCCCTGTCCTGACATGACTACTAATACAGTAATAAAACACCTTACATCACTATTCTTTCTTTTTGGTGTACCGTCTTACATACATTCCGATAGAGGAACATCATTTATGTCATCAGCTTTGAAAAATTTCCTACTATCAAAAGGAATTGCCAGCAGCAGAACATCGCCCTATAATCCAGCCGGTAATGGGCAAGTCGAACGGTACAATGGAGTTATATGGAAAAGTGTGATGCTAGCCCTAAAATCGAGAGGTTTGAACAACAGTCACTGGGAACAAGTTCTCCCCGATGCCCTTAACTCTATTCGTTCCCTATTATGCACAAGCACCAACTGCACACCACATGAGCGGATGTTTTTACATGCAAGAAACTCAAGTAATGGAAAACCATTACCAACCTGGCTATTGACACCTGGACCAGTATGGTTGAAGAAGATGACAAAAAACTCAAAACAAGAATTGCAAGTTGAAAAAGTTGAATTAATCGAGAGTAACCCTGAATATGCGTTTGTTCGCCACAACGGCGGCAGAGAATCGACAGTCTCACTTCGCCAGCTCGCCCCATACCCCACAAGTGCCGATTGATATTAAGGGGGGAAGATTGTGATGATAAAACAGCTGTAATATTTATAATCTGTTATCTCTGTTACTACTAAGACACATATTTAATGTCGAATAAAGCTCGTGTTGAGTCCAATTCTATTACAATAGGAAAAGGAATATTAGAATGTGTTCATTGAATAATGTCATGAATTTGGTAGGCTGGTTTTATCACATAAATTGATTATAATTTTATTACTCATGTTCATTGTATAGGAGTAATTTTATGTTTCATTTTTTATTGTAAACTGTCATTCTTGAGTTTAATAAAGATTATTATCACATCATTCATTGGAAATGTATTCATTTTCTCTCCCTGTACTATACTAATTCATTGAAATGAACATGGAACAGCATGTATAAAAAATGAAAGATGGATTATTTTTCAATTGAGTTGAAAATTGGTGGTACAATGTGATGATGAGGAGGGAGGGGGTTGTCCCTATAAAAGGAGTAGCTCATATATAACAGGTTCAAGTTGTCATTATGGATTTCAAGAGAATGCTTAATGATTACAATGGAAAGAGAGAGTATTATAAGCTCTCAGAACTCTTCCTTGGTGAAGCATACAGGGTGATATCGTTTAAAAAGGTTTCTACCATTCATGGAGATAGGACTATAGCACTTTCGAAACAACACATGGAAGAAGAGATAATGATTTATCTACCATCAAGATTCAATTTATCCAGTACATTCATTGACAATTAGAATAGTAGTGATGAAAATGAAGTATCATTGGTCTATCTGGGACTACTACAAGGAAGAAAGCATGACATTCGATTTATCTAAGCTATTTTATTCATTTTCTAAGAGAAATATCTCATTTCATACACCTTTGAGATTTCTATACATGAGATTCATAATAGACTAAACAACTGATCTAGTTTTGGCAAAGTCAAACATGTCAATTAACACAGATAAGGGAGTCAAGGAACTGGTAAGAGTAAGAAACTTGAGTAAGTTGGTGTTATCTTATCTTATCACAACTAATTGAAAAATCTAAGCCCACCTTGTTTCCTGCTCACTTGCAGTCTACTCTTTGAAGTGTACAGTAGCGTTGTTTGCTCTTGTCTCTCTTGTACTCTTCATACAAACCTGATGTCTTCTTTCAAACTCTACCTTTCATCACAGGATATACAAGATCTTGTGGAAGGAATCAACTTTGATGAGCAATTATCGGAGGGGGAAGGATATATAAGTGATACCTCAACAGATTGCCCATACATTAATATGTGGCATGATATTGATTCATACAGGTATAACTACCCATCAGTATATGATGTACTTTGTCATCAGCAAATGTCAGGATGCCAACAGTGCACTTCATGTGAACTCATAACTCTTTGTTTGAATGATGATTTAGAAAACTACAAGTTCTCAACAGATTTTGTACAAGAGATTCCCAGATGTAATATGAGGTTGAGAATAGAATTGTAACCAGTTTTACTAAATTTATGGATTGTTGGAATAGTCAGCCTTTCACCGATCATCATTGGGAGATGTATAATATACAACAACATAGAGCACATGTATATAATGAAATTGAGGAAAACTATAGGACATGGGTGGAAGGGGAGATTGTTTATTTGTCAGCAATGAATGATTTTTATGCTGAACAAATTAATCAGACATCCTCACCTACTCCTAAACGTTTTAAAACTATTTGAGTGTTGATTTATGTTTCTCACAAAACAAATTTTATTTTATTTTCCAAGTTTTATTTTCATTTCTATGGATGCCATTCTGAATGACTATTATTTTATCCATAATTCAAATTTGAAACATTTATTATAAAAGTTATTAAAGTTTTTAAAAATATTTTTTTATATTGTTAGTCTTTATTCTTGTCTCAATTGAGGAAATTGAAAAAAAAAGTGTTATTTAGAAGTATTGTTTTGTTTTAAGAGCAGAGTAAATTTTTATTTTTGTAAAAAAAGGAATATTCTTAATGAGAAAATGTTACAGTAAGTCATATTTTGAAATTATCCTAGCAGGATTGCTAGATATTTATGCATTTCCTTGTTTATTGTAAATATTATTATTTGAATACTCAGTTATTATGCTGATTTATTTTTAAGAGTTGTACTTTTTTTCATTCATCTCATATTCTCATTGAGGATATCTCTTCTTATACCCCTTTCATGTTTCCCCACTTTGACGAAGTAAAGGGGCTTGAACCATTTTTACAATGGTGACCAAGAGGGAAACATATTGTGATCAATTCAATTAGGAAGCAATAGATATAGTTTTGTAATTTGAGATATCTATGTGTTGATAAAACATATACTATAGTAAGTGAATGTGTTGATTATTTCACCTTACTTACATTATACACACATAGTGAACATTCAAAATGGAACATAATATTTTAGATTAATTCATACATATTGTGACACTATTATAAAAAGGTAGTATTGAACAAAATACTTTATTCTATTTGGTATAGTAGGTACCAATAAAGTGGAGAGGTGAGATAATTCTTCCATCACATTATTAAAAATAACATAGTTTAATCATTATTTTTAATCTGTTTGAAATGGTTACCATGGTTACCACAGTCTTACCCACTTATTTATTAACACTGGCTGAAGATGATGTCCACATGAGCTCTAGGCTTGTGCACAGGTAATGATGATATCAGGTGAGTGGACCTTTAGGTGGGTTGTAAAATAATTTCAAACTCAAAAATTATAATCAAAGATCTTTGGTCACCCTTACAGAGGGAGAACCAGGCCCATGGAGCTTAACTTTATAGCTTATCAGCCATGGAACATCTCATATTTGAATTTACCGCCTTAAACAGCTATTGACATGCAAAATTGATAAAAGGGAAAATTATTTTCAAAAATATTATTATCTTATCATAGAGATTAGATAAGACATGTCATGACATGATAAGGATCAAAAATTAAAAATTTATACAGGTTAGGTTAGGTTAGATTAGATAAGGGGTGGCCAGACATGTCTGAACATGCCTACTCATCCTCGGTGGGCCCAGAACCGCTTTTTTATATCTACTCAGTTCTCCTGAAATTTTTACAGATATGGGACTTTTGGCAGTTGATAGAGCTTATCAATGACTTTTTTAGTTATGAATTTGATCAAAATCATTGGAACCGTTTTTGAGAAAATCGCAAAAAACCCTGTTTTAGACAACATTTTCGATATTTTAGCCGCCATCTTGAATTGCATTTGATCGAAATTGTTCGTGTCGGATCCTTATATTGTTAGGATCTCACGTTCCAGATTTCAAGTCATTCTGTTAATTGGGTAGATGAGATATCGTGTACATAGACACATAATACAGACCAATACCCAAAAACCCCTTTTTTGACTCAGGGGACCTTGAAACGTTTAGAAACTGGGGTACCTCAATTTTTTTTGGAAAGCAATACCTTCCTTACCTATGGTAATAGGACAAGGAAAGTAAAATCAGTATTGCATTGTAGGCCTACTTTGTGTCAATAATCTTGATTGGATCCCAATCTCTATCACTCTGAACCGACTATCAATTTATGCTATCATCGAGTTTTGAGAAGAATATGCCAATTATTCAAAACATAATTATCATTTAGGGCCGGTTTCCGACCTCGGGATTCAGCTCAGTTCTAGACTTTAAACAGCTGGAGTCAGAAAATCGGCTTTCCGAAACAGGGCGTAGTCACAGTCCACGTTCAAATTATATTTCGAAAAACCAGAAAATTGAACATAAAATGGAATGAAAAGAAATTAGTGTAAAGTCACAGCTATTTTGAATTATTGATGAATGTATCATTCCGTTAAGGAGCACGGAGAAACATTTTTAATTAAAGAGATGAGGGAAAAAAGATTATCATAAAAACTGGGACTTTGCCCCACTTGGGAAAGTCAATTTTCTGACTCCAGCTGTTAATCAAAAACGTAATTGGTTCAAAAGAAAAATGTAAAAATCAAGTGATGAACAGGTGATCAATTGATGTCAGAAAGGTTAAAAATTTAGTCAATAAAAACCGTTATATTATAGCCACCTCCAATACAAGGCCCCGGCCTACGATATTGCAACGTCACAGCGTAGGCCTAGAATCTAAAGGTGCGTACAGATATACGCGCCGCGTACATGAGCAATCCACTTTTAATCAGCTGACTATATCTGTATTTTTACAGAAACGGTAAGATACAGATATAAAAAGCTTGGCATCAGCTGATTAAAAGTGAATTGCTAATGTTTGTGGTGCGTAAATCTGTACGCACCTTAATACATGATTGGTGAAAAAAATTTGAAAAATTCTGGTGTGGTACACACACACAACTTTCCTTGCTCATTGAACTGTAAGCCCCGTTCTTAAACGAGAATAATTTAGATGAATAACATAATGACGACTGGTGGCAACATAATTATTTGAAACTACGATCAGACTTCTGTATATGTGTATATATAATTGTTTTCAGAGTACTTTTTCCTTTGTGTAAGTTGTGAAATTCGATGACTTTTTTTAAAAGTCGTCGAAACGGCTGTTCTACAGATGAAATATCTCGACTATGTGCTCTTTTTATTAACTGCTCTACCTACCTACCTCATGAACGAGAAGGAGGTTACAAAGTCCATTTCTCAAGGATGGGGTGGACCCCCCATTAGTTTCACAGAAGGAAGACTCATGCCAGTTGATAGAGCTAATAAAATAATAACTATACAGGATATGAATTTGGAAAAAATCGGTCAAGTCATTTTTGAGAAAATCGTGAAAAACATGTTTTTTTAGTAATTATTAGCCATTTTTCTCTAGAATATTACGGAACTCCTGCAATTTTCCCAGAATTGAGACTCATGTCAATTGATAGGGCTTATAAATAGCTATACATGGTATAAATTTGAAGAAAATCGTTAGAGCCGTTTCCGAGAAAATCTTGAAAATAATGGTTTTTTAGTGATTATCCGCCACTTATCTCAAGAATATTACGGAGCTCCTGCAATTTTCCCAGAAATGAGACTCATGTCAGTTGATAGGGCTAATAAATAGCTATACATGGTATAAATTTGAAAGAAATCGTTAGAGCCATTTTCGAGAAAACCGTGAAAAACATGGTTTTTTAGTAATTATCCGCCATTTTTTCCGCCATTTTGAATTCAATTTTACTAAATTTCTTATTGTCGGATCCTCATGGTATAAGGACCATAAGTTTAAAATTTCAAGTTAATCAGTTAATTAGGAATGGAGTTCACAGACATACACACACAGACCAACACCCAAAAATCATGTTTTTGGACTCAGGGACCTTGAAACGTATAGAAAACTTGAAATTGGGGTACCAATTTTTTTTGGAAAGCAATACATTCCTTACCTACGGTAAAAGGGCAAGGAAAGTAAAAATACCAGCTGATCTTTTTCACCAATCCTGTATTGGATTCTAGGCCTACACTGCGACGTTGCAATATCGTAGGCCGGGGCCTTGAATTAGAGATGGCTATGGTTAGGTTTAGGGTAATATTCACATATTTTTCTGGTAGAAAAAGTTAAAATTATGTAATAAAATCTTTAAAATTGTGTGATAGAAAAGCTAAAATTATGTGATGAAAAGGTTAAAATTATGTGATAAAGACGTGAAAAACGTTAAAATGTAGTGATTGAAAAACGTTATTTTCACATACTTTTTCTACGTTTTTTTCGTAAAAAAGAGCGACATTTGTATGTAAAAATCACGTGAGAAAAGTACATTTTTCATGTTATAATAACATTAAAAATGTCAAAAGGAATTGTGATTTTCATTGATTTTTTCGTTTGTGTGCTATCTGGGTTGAATTGTCAAGATTTCACATCAAATAAAAAATAGACTTGTATACTCTGCGAACAATACATCCAATCATATGTACAATATTTATCGAAATAAGCATTCAATATAGTAGAGCTCTAACAACTATTTACTTTCTTACTGGTTCAAGCAATCAGTTGTATTGTCAATATTTCACATAAAAGAGGACTCCATTTTCCTACTGTCAGAGTCATTATCCACGTCCCTAAAACAACGTTTCATTCTTCAAGGCTTTATCCTCCAAACTAGTCCACATCGTCTGGACTTCATCTTCTAGACTTCACTTCTAAACTTCATCTTCTAGATTTCACTTAGACTCCATCCTTTAGAGCAAGTGCAATATGCATATCTCCACTATTTGCTCACTGACTATTGTAAGTACTCCATATATCTATAAGATTTTCTCCTCCAGTTTCCTCATTTTTCTCGAGAACTAATCCAGGAAAAATTCTATTTTTGTCACATCTTTTCACAGGACTGCGATTTCGTGTTGAAATCAACAATATAGAGCTTCGCTCTGGAGTGTAAGAGCATAGATAATTGGTATCGAAGGATTGAATTTATAGTTTATATCTATTTATTCATTTTTTCAGCCGTACAATTATTTTTACAGTTATATGAGGAGGCACAACAGGCTTATGCCCAAAACTGTCACTTTTCAAATTTATACTACAGTCCAAATCAAAATCTAGGTCAAGCTACTATCACTCATCAAAATAAAAATTTATACACACTCCAAAAACAAAAACAAAAATATCATCAATTACAAATAGAACGATATACTATGAATTCGATTTAGAATGACATACTATGTTTGCTACAATATTTGTTAATATACTATGTAGTGTGCCAAAGAAGATAATTTTGAATAAAATTTAGAATTTAGAAATAGGCCGACACATCTAGAAAATACCTGAGTCTATACCTAATTCATGCAGGTGAACGGGCTAGAGTCAAGAAAACTTCAATTAATCTTGCCATGCCTGATTTAATAGGTTTATACTATAGAAAATCACTACAATTTGAAATAATTGAAAAATACAAACAGTTTCAATAAACATTGGCAACTAAAATCGAACAACAGAAACAACAATTTCATGTTACTTTGTTGACATTCTTCATCTGATTCGGGGGCGCATTACTATCCCCGTTTAGATAGCAATACGTCACAAAACCAAACAATATCAGTCATCAAATAACAAATAATTAACTTCAACATAAAATTACTCAAGAAAGAAAAAAACCCGTTGAACCCAAATTTCGTCGATAGTAACCCATATAACCCATTTCATAATAATTTTGAATCCCCACTTTTTATTGACATTCTCGAATGAACCTTTGTTTCACTACACTGCACTTTCGTTGGTTTGTACGTTGCTTTATCGTCGGGGTTACAGTACCTTGTTTTTGGCGGTGAGCTTTTACCGGTTGAATTTGGCTTGACGGCGACGTCCTCTTACGTCCCTAGACCTGTCGTCTGAACGGGTGTCTTGAAGCGGTTTTACATAAAGTTGCGGAACCAAAGGGGTGGTAGTACAAGAAGTTGGTTTGGGAACACACATGAACCGCTGTAAATAAATGTATTACAGCATTAATTTCTAACTCTTCCTACAATTCATCAAAAGCTAAAACAGGAGTTATCTATTGATTACAATTAATTAAATTCTCTCATTCTTTGAATCCTCATTTTATATAGATTTTTATCTTTAAACTACTGATTCTTTTTATCAGAATTAATGGATCTTTCTTCACAAATAATTCAAATTGGAATGATGCTAACTTATATGATATTTTTCGTTTGGTTTGCGAAATCAAATATAATTTTTCATATAGTAGCTCGGCTAGTATTGTTGGAAACTTGTGCGCCAGCCAACATTTATTTTATTTATTATTTATGAACTATAGGACGCAATCCAAGTGTAAATAACGGGCATTCGCCCAAAACTGCTCAGAACCTTAATTAAAAATGAACATTCCAGAGTTTATGATTTGATTTACCTACAAATACAAGTCCAAAAACTAGTATCAACTGAAATTATGAATCTATCACCTAATAAAACAAGACACTTTATAACACAATAAAAGAAAAAAAATATTGAAAATTTCACTTTAAGGAAAGATAATGTTTGCCTTATAAGATTCATCTTGTGGAATTTTTACCTTTAATTAAATAAAATTAGTAAACACATAGAAAGTAATTTAAATTGTATTAAAATTTGAACATTCATTAATATTAATTTCCTGGAAAAGAAAAACTTTCTTCTTCGTCTATTAAGATTTCTATCATAAAAAATTTACTAAATCATTCGACAGCCTTAATGACATAAGAAAACAGAGTCTGAAAAATATAAATTAAAAAATGTCATAAACTCCATATGAACATAATCTTAAAAGTTTCATTCCAATTTAAAGGCTATCTTCCTGACTTTCAGCAATACTCTACGATAATATATCTCCAGAAACAATAACTCAAATGTAACGTAACTGAAAACTTTCTATACTTCTGTAGAAAAAAATTTATAAGTATCTTCCATCACTAATAAAATCAAAAGGATTATTCTCAATCAATATTATTAACTTGAAAAATAACAGGCTTAATTAATTCAATACTCTTATGGAAGTTTCAATCAATTAAATTCCCTAAATTATATTTTAACCTTATTTTACGTACCTTAGCGGTTATTGAAGAAACAATTATTCGTACATGATGAAGAAACACAATTAAACCTTTCAGGACATGGCACTACTAGTAAATTTAAACATTAATAAAAATAAAACTAGCTCCTACATTAACTAAAAATGATATAAACTCATAAACTTGCCCAAAAAGGGCGAAACATAATGACTACATCTTTACTCTCGTAGTGCTCCTAGCAAAGTGTCCTCCGGAACGTAATCTGGTCTCTCAACTGGGGAATCCCCACTACTGTATTTAGAAACAGGTCTCCTATTGGGCGAATGGAATCAATTTGACCAATCGTCGCGTGGCTTCTACAGCCTTTGGACCAAATAGTAACTGCAAAATCGGTAGTTTGTTATAATTTCAATGCTTGCTGTTTTCCAACTTATCGCATTTTATGTCGCGACAAGAAGGCTAAGTTTTAGAGATAATTCCATAATCTACATTCCTCGACGACTCGGAGCCACAATTTTTAAATATCTATCATGGGAAACTCGAAGTCATGGCCGTTCATAATAGAGAGAGAAAATAATTTATTTCGCTAACTCACTTACAATAATGGCTCTAGTCTATTGCGTATTAAATTTACTATTATAACTTGGGAAAAGGCCTGAATTAAAGAGAGTGCAAAAGACGGTTTCAAAACTTGAAGAATGCAGGGCTACATAATCCCTCGATGAAGGTAGTGAGTTGGAGCGAAGACGAACGATCAAAACCAAGTTTATGAGAGATGAAGCAGGGGGTAAAAGCAGTATTGTACAATGCAAAACCAAAAAACAAGCTATAAAAGTTTGGACCTGAAAACAATCTAATTGGGACAATCGACGAAAACCTTTAAAAAATATGCAATGTATTCTAAAGATATAAATGAAGAAAGAATGACAAAAAACAAGAATGAACAACAAGTCAGCTGATCGAAATAAAGATGGCAGAAGAAGCACGCCAAGATTCAAACACTGCCAGAGCGAATACTACAAAGAAGCTGAAAAGTGAAGAGTGGACGGCAGACGAAATCTAACATAGACTGAGCCCCGTTGGGAAATTCGTGAATTTTCCAACAAATGAGAAATAAAAAATATGTTAGATGAGTGTGTTGTCAATTTCATCATCAAATGGAAGTGGAGCCATCCTAGAAATAGCGCATTCATAGACTCCTGACTCAGTGAACACAGAGATCACTCTGACCTTACCATCAGAGCCACTCACAACATTTGTTATATGGCCAAGCCTCCAAGCGGCTGGGGGAGTGCCAGGGTCTTTCAACAGAACCAAAGTGCCAATTTTAATATTATCTGAGGAAGATGTCCATTTGTGTTTCTTCTGAAGAGTCACAAGTTACTCATGTGACCATCGTTCCCACAGTTGCTTGTTCATGTCATTAATTATGTTCCAATGTTGAATATGATTAATATGTTTTGAGTTGATTGTTTTGACTGGAAGGGCATTGAATACCGCATGAAGTGGAATGTAATAAGTCTTCCCACTGGGAGTAGGAGGGTCAACAGGACTCATATGTCCTATCTCTTGATATTCCTGCATGAATTCAGTGTACTGAGATTTCAATTCAGCATTCTTAGACAGCTTGGTTTCCAATGAATTGGAGTGTTTTTTGGCTTGAAATTGGGATTTACCCAAATCAGAAAAGTTGTCTTTTTGGGGCAATGATACAATAAATCGTCCATCATCACCACAAATAGTGGTTTCATCATAATGCTTTTCAACCCTGACCGTTTCAGGAGCTGGAGGAGCAGGTTGAGACAGTTCTTCAATCTGCCAGAATCGTTCCAATTGGTTGGAAATCTCAATACTAGAAATAAAGTTGGAATTGACATGATTAGAACGAGGGATGGGTAATGAAAATTGAAATGCACCAAAAACAATCCAACCCAACCTGATGTTTTGAAGAATGGGTAATGAGGGATCTAAAGTGAGTTGGCCACAAGTCATGATTGCAGCAAACACTGATGCTCCTAATAACAAATCTATCCCTTTAGACTGATGGAAGTATGGATCAGCTAATCTAAGTTCAGTGGGGATGTTAAATTTACCAATATCCAAATTATATGGAGGTAGACTTAATGCTATTTTGCTGACTACAAGACAATTGATAGCAGCAGCCCAATTTTGATCAACAGATTTGACTGTGACTGAGTGTGCCACAGTGGCTTTAGTTACATCGTTGGAAACAGTGTGAATGAAATTGTCACCATGAATGGGAGGCAGAGCTAAGCAGCTTGCTAACTTCTCAGAAATTAGACAGGAATCACTTCCGGTATCTAACAGCGCACGACATAGGTTGACCATGAGAATTGATGACTATGACCTCGGCAGTTGGCATTATAGCAATTGAGTTGCTTTGATTTTGCAATGATGAACTGCGAGAGGCATAGACTGCAGCACATTTTGTGGTTGGAGTCCCAACTGACAGTGAAGATTGAGATGAACTAGGTTTTGACACAATTTCAGTATTAGTGCATGGTTCAGCAGGAGCCCGAGCACTAGTGAATTTTGAAAAATGCTCAATGGAAGCATCAGAGCTTGAACCTGGTCTTGAATTTTGTGACAAGTTACGTGATTGAATACTATTATTAGAGACATTCCTATCATTGTTTGAACGATTATTAGATGAGTCATCATGAAGCACTGTGTGATGTGGTTTACCACAGCGCTTGCAGGAACCAGAGCAGTGGTGCTCTCGACTGTATGGCCTCAAGCAATTGAAGCATAGACTCTTCTGACGAACTGAAACCAATCTACCAGCAGGAGCAAGCTTTAGAAGACCAGAGCAGTTGAAGATATTGTGTGATGAATCCTTACAGAAGGTACATGAGAATGTTTTCTGGAAATTGGAAAATCTGTTAGACACATTTTGAGCATAACTAACTGGTTTAGTCTGCTGATTATTTACATGATTATTCTTACTGATTGAAGTCTGATGATTAGAAGTATGCAACTTCTGAGTGGTTTGAATATTACCATTGAAATTGAATGCAACGGCCTGAGCAACCTTATGCTGCGACTCCATGAAATTCCACAAATTCTCCAATGATGGCTTATCTTTGAGAGAATTGTATCTTTCCCAATCCCTGAGTGTGGCAGAATCAAACCGAGAGATGATGACATACATGTATAACAGATCCTTGATTTCAATGTTCAAATCAAGCGATTCAAAAGCATTGATATTTAACTTTTCATGATCAATGAAAGCTCGCCATGAGGAAGCCAGCTTAGAATTGAGACTAGGTGGAGATAATATAGCAGCAACATGGGTGTCAGCTATCAAGAAGAGATTGTCATACCTAGATTTCAAAAGTGACCAAGCCAACTGAAAATCATCGGCAGGTACATTGGCTACCCTATGTAATGCTACACCAGAAAGCACTTGTTTCAAGTATTGAAATTTTACATTGTCAGCAACAGAAGTGTTGTCAGCTACAATGGAGGAACATGCTGATCTGAATTCCAGCCAGTGTTCAAATTCACCATTGAACCTGGGAAGGGGAATCTCTGGCAATTTGAAATGCTGAAATTGAAATGTTGATGGAGTGGCCATCTGAAAACTTGAATGAGGTTTAATTTGGTTAGTATTATTTACATTGGGTGTCATTTGCACCATGTTAGGAATCTGTATGTGCTGTTGATCAAGATTCATAGCTTGAGGAACTGGAGATATATTTACTGTCTGATTGTTTGCAGAACTATCTTGAGATAATTCTTGATTGCAAAATGCTTGTTGCTGGAGCATTTGTTGTTGATTTTCAAAAGTTTCACAAATAATATTCAGTTTAGCCATCATAGATGTGAATTTCTTTGAAAAGCTAGTATGAATGTCCTGGTCTATTGACTCAGGATCAATCTCAAAGTAACTATCATCATAGAGTTGCTCAAGTTTGATCAGGCAACTGCGCACTGTCAATAAAGTTTGATAGTCTTCATTTGAATTTACAACAAAGTTATAGTAGTCATCATATTGTCTATTAACCTCCTTAACAATGCCTAGCCATCGACGCACAAGCTGCTCTGATTTAGCTTTTGGAGACATGATTTTAATCAAGTTATGAATGCAAACTTATAAAAATAATTTGAGCGATACGACCTGACTTGCCAGAGCTTTACAATGATTAGCACTACTCACTTGTCCCAAATGGTTTGATGTGGAGTCAATTGAGATTGAAGGACACCAGCCTTGAGTGTGCAGTTTGGGTAGTCAGCTGGGCAATCGAGACACCATATAAGTGATAGCGGCACAGTGCAGTGAGATGACAGCAAAGTTTCCTTAAAACCAAATACACAGTGTATTAATCCTAGGTGTAAATTGATACAACATAACATAAGACAGCTATGTGAATGATAAGTAAGTGCTAAGTCATTTGGCATTGATAATTTGGCAAAGTGTTGCTATTTAGAATTTCAAACACAATTTTAATTGTGTTCGACCTGACTTGCCAGAGCTTTACAATGATTAGCACTACTCACTTGTCCCAAATGGTTTGATGTGGAGTCAATTGAGATTGAAGGACACCAGCCTTGAGTGTGCAGTTTGGGTAGTCAGCTGGGCAATCGAGACACCATATAAGTGATAGCGGCACAGTGCAGTGAGATGACAGCAAAGTATCCTTAAAACCAAATACACAGTGTATTAATCCTAGGTGTAAATTGATACAACATAACATAAGACAGCTATGTGAATGATAAGTAAGTGCCAAGTCATTTGGCATTGATAATTTGGCAAAGTGTTGCTATTTAGAATTTCAAACACAATTTTAATTTTGAGGATTGCTAATCCCATTGATGGCATGGAGGACCATGAATTTTATATATGATTTGGATGGAAAGAGCAGTGGACTTTGGTAATAGATTGATGAAACAGCTAAGAGTGTTATTTCTGAATCCAACCCAATCACACATAAAGTTTTAAATGATTGTTGTACATTCAAAATTGATCAGAAATTGAATGCAAAACGATCATTGAAGTTACTGGTAGCTAGATAGCTTAGGGAAAATCAATTAATATATGAATACTAGGAAAGGTCAATGCCAAATGAGAACAATAGGTTTATAATCATTAGAGTATATTTCGAAAAATCAAAGATTGGTGCAAGGAAAAACTTGAACATACAAAAGTTCTAGAAGTGCAAGTAAACATATACTGAGTCAAAAATGATTGACAATAATAATAATTAAATTTATGAAATTCAAAAAAATTAATATCTACACTTTAAAATATGATGTTTTTTAAATGTGAGCAATCACCAATCAATCTGATGCTAAAATTTCTTAATACTTGTGAGTTGTATTTAAAAGTAAGCAAAATTTCAAATAAAATAGATGAGAACTAATTATTGGAAAATAATAAAAAGAATTGAGTGTGAAAACCATTCAATGAAATTTGATATAAGTGATGTTACTGGAATGCAATTTTAACGAGAAATACAATACTGACAATACAATCTTGAAAGTGACCTATAGTGCAGTTATGACTTATAGTGCAGTTAATGGAAGTATAATTGAATCAAATCTAATTGTAAAACTTGAAATAATCTTCAAAATTGAATAATATGTAATATTTGAATATTGAGATACTAAAGATAATATATAATATTTGAATATTGAGATACGAAAAATAAGAAAATGTTACAAAGATTCTTGTGAGTCCAGATTGGAGAATAGAATTAAGAACAAATTGATTGAGGCTGTTATAATTGAATTGATTAACTAGAGTTTGTAAAAAAGGCTTGGAATCGCTAAACGTTAGCATTCATGATAAGAAAATTCTTACAAATCCAAACAAGAGAATGGAACTAAGATCCAAAATAATTATTGAAGCTGATAATATTGAAAAGATTCACAAAAATTTGGTGTACAAAATACATGATAATTCAGGTTTGAACCAGTGAATGGCAATGGGAAAAAGGTTGCTAAATTACAAAATGACACAATGTAATTGGCCTATGAATAAATGGTCAATAAAATCTGATTTTTAGGTTAACTATTTTGAAAATCAAAAACAGTAGATAATATGTGTATGTAAAAGAAAAGGTAAAATTAATACACAATACTTAGCTCAATGTAAGGCTAGCAGCTTCAAAGTTCCAAGAGATAGGACATGCCCAGGCCAGGACATGTCGATGGGAAACTGCAGCAGAGGCAGGACTACCAGAGGAGCAAATGTTCTCACGAATCAAGAGAAACATGGAGTTGAGTGAGGATCCAAAATGATGAAGTCGTTCCAAGGGAAGAATAACGGCAACAATGTGGCTAGTGGTGAACAGCTACGACAATCTTATGTGAATAGCTTGGAGCACAACTCAAATTTGTGAAAAGTGAGTTAGAATCGCAGAACAAATGTTTGAGAGATGCAATTTGATTGAAATTCATTGAAACCTGAGTCCAAAGTATCTTGGAAAAAACACTTGAGTAGACATGAAACATGTAGTTACGACGCACTGAATTGAAAGTTATGAAAATTTAAGACTTCGAAGTTTAAAACTCAAGATTGATTGTTGACTTGATTCTAGACACTTCATAACATTTGAAAGGTGATCTGAAGATTGAAATTGAGTGCAAAAGACGGTTTCAAAACTTGAAGAATGCAGGGCTACATAATCCCTCGATGAAGCTAGTGAGTTGGAGCGAAGACAAACAAACAAAACCAAGTTTATGAGAGATGAAGCAGAGGGTAAAAGCAGTATTGTGCAACGCAAAACCAAAAAACAAGCTATAAAAGTTTGGACCTGAAAACAATCTAATTGGGACAATCGACGAAAACCTTGAAAAAATATGCAATGTATTCTAAAGATATAAATGAAGAAAGAATGATGAAAAACAAGGACGAACAACAAGTCAGCTGATCAAAATAAAGTTGGCAGCGGAAGCGCACCAAGATTCAAACATTGCCAGAGTGACTACTACGAAGAAGCTGAAAAGTGAAGAATGGACGGCAGACGAAATCTAACACACATCATCAATTACAAATAGAATGATATACTATGAATTCAATTTAGAATGACATACCGGTACTATGTTTGCTACAATATTTGTTAATAAATACTATGTAGTATTAGAAATTTGAAGCATGGTGTGCCACAAGGCTCTGTATTGGGCCCCCTGCTCTTCATACTCCTCATGAATGACTTCCCAGACAGCCAGGGGTCCATCCTCTTTGCGGACGACACCACACTGATAGCTAGAGGACGAACAACAGAGGAGGCAGCAGAAAGGTCAGTGGAACAACTAAAGGCAGCAAAGTCCTGGTTTACTGCAGACAGGATGAAGTTAAATGAGGAGAAAACTAACCTTCTGGTATGTTCCCTCAAGAGGACTGCAGTGGAGTCTGATCCTGTGAAGCTGCTGGGTTTTTGGGTTGACAACAAGTTGAGGTGGAGTCAACATGTGGCTGAGGTCTGCAAAAGACTTTCCAGGGTTACGACATTCAGGGTTAAGACATTCCTTATAAGAAAACTGAGACACATTGTCTCCAGGGATTACCTGGTCTCAGCTTATCACTCCCTTTTTCATAGTCACATCTTGTATGGAATCCTCCTGTGGGGACACGCGCCTTATTGCCATGATGTGCTGCTCCTGCAGAAGAAAGCAATCAGGGCCATTACTTTTGCGGACTACAGGGAGCATTGCAGGCCACTCTTCAAGGAACTGAAGATACTCACCATCCACAGCCAATACATCCTGTCCTCCTTGATGTATGTCAGAGACAACCTGCAGCAGCTGTCAACAAGAAATCAGATACACAGCTACAATACACGCCATGCAACTGACCTGGATGTTCCCCGATGTCGGTTGGCTGCTACTCAGAGAGGCTTCCCATCAGCTGCCTTGGGCTTCTACAATGGACTCCCAACTGAAGTAAAAAGTGCATCACGTGCAAGATTCAGCGCTCTCGTCAGGCAAAAGTTGATTGATAGAGCAATTTACTCGTTGGCAGAATTAGCTAATGAGCCTTTATTTTAATGACACAGTCTGTCTGGTAAACCCGGTCAAGGACAACGACAACAAGTATCAAGTACTATGTAGGCTACAATAAATTCTACTATACACCAACAGCATCTAGTTACTATTCCAGACTTTCTGTAGTAAACATGTTTTCTAAAAAAAAAGAGAAATAAATAAAAATATTTTTTTCTTGCTGAACTTTTCTTCCCGTGAGATCATCACCTGAATGATCCCGCACATGCACTCGTTCACTCACTTCCATTACAGTATTGACAGACGACAAAATTTCCAGCTGTTTTTCCAAGGACGAATTTATCCTTTTTATGTCCTTCAGCAAGTTATCCCCAGGGTTGAGACCTAGTGCAATCGAATTCTTATATCATAAACCGGCTTTGTTCCAAATTTCGTGAGAATAGTTGGAGCAGTATTCGAGATCCAGTCACATACAAATAAAAACATAAAAACATCTGAACATATAAACAGAATTTGCTCGTTTAATAGTATAGGATAAGGGAGCAGAAGACTCAACCCAAAATTATGTTTTTTAATATTTTCTGATAAAAAAGTCACATTCTATGAACATCAGGTCAAGTCTTCATTTCTAAGAATTTGGAAAGAGTTGATTATTCTCTTTTTCAATTATGAACACTGAATGGTAATAATTTATTTTTGCAGTTTCTCCCCAGCATTGCGGTAGGAGCAATGCCGGAATCTAAATCATGGGTAAGTGGACTTTCATAATAAAATAATATCGTGTGACCTGGCTGGCTCAAGTCTGGTATCAGAGTTTTCAGGTCGCAACTGATCAATTTCAGAGCCTCTGACATGACCTTACAACTGCTTATAAGGCAGCCGGGGACCTACGGTTTAACATGTCCATACGAAACATGGGAGTGGCCTGATAAAAATATCTTGCCCGGGCTGGGATTCGAACCCGGGCCTTTGTATCAGAAAGCCAGCATCTAATCAACTCAACTACGGCCACTCCATAATATTAAATATCAGCAGGTGTTGAATGTGCTCCACAAGGGTCAGTTGAAACACAAGTAGATTGAATCTAGTTCAACTGTTAAAAATCAGGTGCACTCACACAACTTTCCTTGCTGTTATGAAAATTGATCACCTGACGCTAGTGTTCCCGCGAATCTCAAGTCTACTATGCAAAGATTCGAGCCAGCTGGTGACAGGGCAATAACGCTGGAGACACACTAGGTCTGCTATCTCTTCATAGTGAATCATTTAATAGAATCAACAGTTGCCAACAGTTTGCAATTGGATAATCACATTCTCTCAAATTTCGAGCTTATTTTTAATTCTAGTTGGAAATGTTATTGAACATCATGCTCAATCTATTTTACTGAAATTTCTTGTTTAAATTGTATCTGAAGCCTGATAATTGAGAATCTAAAATCAAACTTTGCATAGATGGGGCGGAGCTCCTGAAATTTTTACAGATAGGCCTATGGGACTTGTGGCAGTTGATAGAACTTATTGATAACTATTTCAGGTATAACTTTAATCAAAATCGTTGGAGCTGTTTACGTTCCAAATTTCAAGTCATTCTGTTAATTGGGAGATGAGATATCGTGTACACAGACGCTCACACACTCACACTCACACACACACACACACACACACACACACACACACACACACACACACACACACACACACACACACACACACACACACACACACACACACACACACACACACACACACACACACACACACACACACACACACACACACACTCACACACACACATACACACACACACACACACACACACACACACACACACACACCACACACACACCACACACACACACACACCACACACACACACACACACACACACACACACACACACACACACACACACACACACACACACACACACACACACACACACAGTTTTTTGGACTCAGGGGACCTTGAAACGTATAGAAATTTACAAATTGGGGTACCTTAATTTTTTTCGGAAAGCAATACTTTCCTTACCCATGGTAATAGGGCAAGAAAAGTAAAAATAGTTTTTTAACAGTTAACAGTTACAAAACTATTTTTAACAGTTAACGGTATTTAAATCAGAAGTATGATTTATTTATTTAATCATTCAGAATTACACAACTTACAGAAAAGTACCACAGGCATATAAGCCCAAAACGGCTCCAATTCTAATTTATACAACAGTTCAAATGTAGCTAGGTTATGTGTCACTCAACATTCTTCAATCACACACTCAATTTTCAATCAAAAACACACAAAAATCATTTTCATATTAAAAATACTTCTAAATTAAATTGAAACAATCACAATTAATTAAAAATTTCAAATTTTGAAAAAACTATAAAATTTTGAGACCGAAAAGACAAACACAATATTGAGAACTCATCACATCTGTAATTATCACAGTTAATACAAATACAAAACTATGTATCTCGGTAACCCGAAATGATAAAAAATTGTACTTGGTCTGGATTTGAAGAACAGAATCTCCTCTTTCATGTGAGGTAATTTATTTTTGTAAAAATATAATGGTGAAGTAAGATACGTTTGTTTAAAAAATGAAGAAACTCGTGATATTTCCCTCATTTTCACAGTCTCGACAGTTTTTCGATAATAAACAGTGATTCAAGATGTACCAAGGTATTCGAGGCAACACAGCTTATAGAGAATGTAATTCTCTTTTATTTGAGACCAATCGCAAGTTTCTATCTTGTATCTTACTCGTTTTAGAGACTCTTGAATAACATTGAAATCACAGAAAAAATGAGAAAATAAAAATTATAATTTTTTCCTACAGTTACCTTGAAAAATGGCCATTCCTGCACTGATTACAGAACGCAAAGAATCACTTTTCCGCTCTAGTGCGGGAAAAATTTTTCTGCACTCCAGAATTGCAACATGGCAACACAAAATAGTTGGTGGGTTATATGGAGGATTAGTGCACGAAAACAAAAACTAAGTTGGTAACAATGACTGTGGTTAGATTTAGATAATCATTTCAATGGCTACCCTACATTTATGATAAAATCCCAATCTAGAAATCCAAAATAAGAATAATGTTCATCTGAATCATAATTAAATAATCATCATTTACATATTCTCATCATTTAATAATAAATAATAGTTTTTTCTATTGATAATATTATTATTTCAACTGCAAGCAATGAGAAAAGTAGCAAATAGACATTATAAAATTCGAATTTTGAGGTTAAATATAAATAAAAAAACATAGGAATACTACAATAAATATTCTCTGTTGTCTATGTTATTTTTATAAATATTTTTCAGTTTACTTTGAGCATTTTTCTTGGTAATTTGATCAAAAGTCCAAATTTCTGAATCCTGTTTCTGTAGTTTTTAGCTGGATGAAACAAACTTAGGTACAATTTTACCTGCTAGGTCGTGCGCTTGTCAGTTCATCCATCTTGCAGCCATCCCAATCAGCTGTTGGCATGTATTTTGAATGTGAATTTTTTGTTCTATCTGTGTTTCTTCTGTTTTCTGGAATGAATAAAAATGAGAACTTTGGCTGAGAATTTTCAACTTCAATTTGATTATTAATTTTCAAATGAATTATGGTTGTTATTAATAACAGCATCACACACACACAAACATTTGATGGATGGAGTAGATATGCTACTTTGGATATGCAAGACTGTGGAAATTAGGGAAATATCATAAATTTCTCATAAGGAAAAAGTTGCATATCTCGTGAAACACTTCAGATAAAAAATCTTAAAAGTAGTCATGTTTGTAGAGGATTTTCTTCTCCTTTCGCTCCCATCAATCATATTTTTTATTTCAATACCGTTCCAAAGTTACAGTCAATTGAAAAAAATGATGATTTTTATTTTCTCATTTTCACTGCGATTTTAATGTTATTCAAGAGTTTCTAAGACGAGTATGATACATGATAGAAACTTGCAATTTGTCTCAAATAGAAGAGAATTACATGCTTTATAAGCTGTGTTGCCTTGAATACCTTGGTACATCTCGCATCACTGTTTATCATCAAAAAACTGTCGAGACTGTGAAGATGAGGAAAATATCACAAGTTTCTTCATTTTTTTAAACAAACATTAGCCTATCTTACTTCATCATTATATTTTTAAAAAAATCATTTACCTCACATGAAAGAGAAGATTCTGTTATTCAAATAAAGACCAAGTAAATTTTCTATCATATCGGGTTTCCAAGATACACAGTTTTGAATATAGAAATTGGCCATTTTTTCGTGTATGTAAATATGGGCTGAAATACACTCAAGGGAGAATTTTTTTTCATCAAATCTTAGCAATGATACATGATTTTGAACCACCTTGACTAGCTGAGGAGAATGAGCTGTAGTACAAGGAGATCAGATCATTCTATCAAAAGTTTAAGTGTTTGAAGTTTTGATCCTTGATGTATCCTTATGTCTAACACCCCCACTAGGAAATACTGAAATTAAATGTATCCAAGAGGTGATTCTCATAGAATATAACCCTCGTAAGATGATTTAATTTGAAATATATGTTTTTCCTTTGCCATGCTACCAATTTCTCCTAAATAGTTTGAATAGCATTTTTCACCTATTAACCTGAAGAAAGTTATCGGCTCCAAAATGGTAAATTCTTGATAAATTATGAATGGATCTATTGCTAATGAATAGGAAATCCAGTTTTCAGAGCAAATCAACTTATAATCTTCATACGAATTTTGGCAATATACAACACAAATCCACAAAACAATAACTTACACACTTAAACATATAGCATCATTACAAGCTAAAATACTTATCCATTTATATAGTTGAAAACAATGGCTATAGGCTTGTAGACACACAAATCAAATTATACAAAATTAGAACACCATAAAACTGTTCAAATCTTAAATTAAAACATTATAAATTTCAATTAAACAGAAAAATATTCAGAGAGCACAAAATTAGAACACCATAGCCAGCCACCATTTTTTAGAGAAGGGCCTCAAAGATAGCATTTTAGATGAAGCCAAAAACAGTGACAAAGTTATGAACACGTCATTGATATTAAATTCCAAAAAATTATAAATTACAAGTTTAGAATTTACATTTTACATTTGTTCTCAATAAAACTTTATTTTGAAACTGTTATTTTAAATTTATTTATCCACTATGCTATTTATAATGATCTGTTAATTTTGTTAACTCTGTTTAGGTGATACCATGGAATGTGCAACACAATTATTTATGATAAATTCTCAGTTAAAAGTTGTCCACATATCAATTACTCTGATATTTACTATCAAGTTTTATAGATCTCGAATTGAAGATTTGATTTCAATCGAGAAAAAATGTAATATTACAAATACCCCCCTCTTGACATTTTACTGTTTGAGAATTTAAAGAGAAAAATTACATTGAAACAAATGGAAATTGTTGAAATTAAATTTGAGAACAGTAACAATTTTTTCTATAAAAACATTACATGTCATCCTATAATATTGAAAATTATTATAAAAATTCATCCATAGCATTCGTTATACATTTCCAAACAATATTTCAAAGTATAGAATATCAAAATTACTTTTGATTTAGCTTTATAATTTAAGGAAAATATCTCAACAGAAAGTTTAATATATATAAAGAATAATTTTTGAAATTGCACATAAATTTAGTAGATGGAAAAATTCAATTTTTCATTGCATGAAAATTTAGTATGTTGAAGAAAAAAAAATTTTTTTTTAAATGAATTACCTAATGAATTGTTACATTTAATTTTCACATAAAATTTCAATAAATCAAAAAATGTTCATTTCTTTCACTATTGACGCGGTTGATTTTATCGATGCAAAATTTTGGAAAACAGTCCGTTAAGGCACTCAGTATGAATTTCAGTTAAGTGTGACTCCAGTGTGATGACATCAGTGTTGGGCTGATCCAAATACTTGTAGTGTTGGGCTGATATTTGTAGTCGACTGATGCATACCAAACTCGATACAGAGTCACGTAAATTTTGTATCATATAATTATACAATGTACATTTCAGGCTTGAAATGACAATGTAATTTTTTTTTTGAAAAGAGATAGACGCTGCATACAGGATTAACTTAGGTGAGGATTAATTTAGGTAAGGTTTGGTTTTTTGATATTTTCAGCTTTCAAGGTTTAGAGTTCTGCATACAGGAATAATTTAGGAGAGGATTTTTTGAATCAATTTCTTTCATGATACTGTGACTGTTATTCTAAATTCAAAGTTGCAGATGTGAACATGGATGGCAATTACCTCCAGGTAATGTAGTAGTGTTGAAGTTTGAGTTACATGGTCAGCAATAGGCATTGGCATTGTCATTGGCATATGTATTGGTGTCGGCATTGGCGTTGGCATTGTCGTAGGCATTGGCATCAACATTGGCGCAGGCATTGGCATCAGCATTGTCATAGGCAATGGCTTCGACATTGGCGCAGACATTGGTGTAGACATCAGTGTAGATATTGGCGTAGATATTGGTGTTGGCATTGGTGTAGGCATCAGCGTAGATATTGGCGTAGATATTCAATTAATGAGTCACACTAGTTCGAAAATCACCCAAATGTTCTTAACACTCTTCATGGCGTTCACTTGTTGTTGATTTCGAGATTCACGTGATAATTATTTTGATGTTAATGTCCATGCTGTACCTGTTATTTTAAAATGCTTATAAACTAAAAGGAAAATTTTGATTAGGCTACCAATACAATCTAATACACATGAAAATTATTTCCAAGTAAATAATCAATATAAAAATGAAATTTGTTAACATCTTATTATACAGTCAGCAATACATATATTGTGAAATTTGGAGACATCAATTACAAAATTTCAATAGAAAAAATAAAGTTGGCAAATATTGCCAAGGGACAAGGTAAAAATTCGTTGTGTAGAGGATTTCGTTAAGTGTCAATTTTCGTTATAGAGAGGCTCGACTTATTTTGTGAAAAATCACTAGAAGGAAATTATGATTGATGTGGTATTCGGTATTGGTATAGGCCTACCAGACAACCTGTTCGACTGTTATTTGAATAGATGTGAGTCAATTATTGAACATGATGTTTTATTCAAATGCAAAATTCAACTGAAAATTACCCACTTCTTCAATTAAAACATTGAAAAATAGGAGAGTTGAGTTATTTTAGTATTTATAGTGAAGTTATTGACAAAATTACAGTATTTTGTGTTCAATCCTATAGTAGTGTGAAAAGTAGTAAAATAAATTTGATGAATGAAGTTGAAAACTATTGCTACTGTACTGATTATGTAGATTGATTAAACACTACTAATAGAACAAATCAAGCTTTCTGGAAATAAATTGGTGAGCTGTTTACTTACTTATTACGGGTGAAACCTATATCAAATCAAATCAAAATCCATTTATTGCCAAAGACAAATTACAATTTGTATAGTTCACGTCATGAGAAAATTACATAAATCATTACATATATAATCATACTACATAAAAACAACAATAAATCATCACATCAACGTCTTAAAAATTCTCCACATTGAAGGCAAAATATTCATCATTGGTATAAAAACAGTTTTTTATAAGAAAATCCTTAATTTCAAGTTTATATTCACCCACTAGTAAGCCTCTTATATGTAACGGTAACTGATAATAAAACCCAATTGCACAAGCCCTAAAACTAATATGACGAGATTTGTACCGACAATATTCGTTTCTAAGGTTCAACCTATTTCTTGTGTTGTGCGAATGAACATCAAAATGACTAGAGAATGAAAGCAAGTCTTTACAAATAATAAACATTGAAAAATAAAAATACACGGCAAACACATAATTCTCAATCTAACAAACAGAGGTTTGCAATGTGTAAGGGGAGGAACATTAAACATGGTTCTTATTGATCTTTTTTGTAACACAAAGAGTGAATAGGAATCACTGCAATTGGCCCATAATATAGCTCCATACAAAAGATGTAAATGCACATAACTATAGTAGATATTTACTAAAATTTTTTGAGGCACTATTTCCTTTGATCTTTCCAACGTAAAACACCTCTTCTACGGCTACATGACGGTATGAGAAAGATTGACCTCTTTTTTCACTTTATTTAAATAGTGGGAGACAGTATTTAAGCTATTTGGTATTGCAGCCAGAACCTCATTTATGCTGTCATAATACACGTTGAAGTTCTCAGAACTCAGGTCTACATTTTCTTGGCGTGAAGCAGATTTACTATTCAATGATAAATGAAAAATATTTGTCTTTAATTATCTTCCACATTATTTTGGGTTTATTACATGCATTATTGACTAGATAATGGGGGCATGGGCCGGTCAAGCGAGAACAATACAATTGCGAGGTAGATTTAGCACATTCTCGACCCTTGTGCAATGAATCGTATGCCCCCATCCTGTTAAGTTTAGTGATGTTATCCCACACTTATACTTTTACTCGGAGATTCCCATTTCCGTAGTCTTTACAGGTCCATTGAAGTTATAATTTCCAACTATTAGAGATTAGACAGTCTATTCTCTATAGCTCTTGATGTAACATGAGTTCCTGCAAAGCTTATCAAGATGCGACATACATCTAAACCGTGAAGGCATATACCAGTTTTTATTGATATACAATCAAATTGCGAATCAAATAATATTATGCCCATCATTTGGTGAAAACCAAATCCTGCTATCAGATAGTGTGTTTTACGCAATAAATGAGTTTAGTATTATAACGATTTTATAACCCATTTTAATATTATCAAAGAACTAATTTCTTAGTGCTAATTGATATTTTTCAAACAATACATAATATTATATCGAGTTGTGAGTTGCGGACTAGAGTGTTGGATTTTGGATTAGGTTTTGAAAATATATTTTATTATTCTAAACCTATATGGATGGGGGCATTAAGAGATCTATTAATCAATATTGATTGAGCATTGGAATGGGTTGACAGTTATTGTTTTCCATTCCACTGGCGTTGAAGAGTGGGTATTTCTCTCTCGATCGTTCCATGCCCCCATCCAGATAGGTTTTACCCCTTATTACATCATACAAATATTCAAAAAAACATGTTTTTTATTTTAAAACAGCATGAATTTTCAAATTTCTTTATTAATATAGAGGTATCCTACATATATTCGCGATGATGTTTTATGTAGCATATTCATTTATTTACCGCCGTGATATGATATTACAAGATCCATAAGATCGGTTACGTCCGATGAGCGACTTTGGGGGTTAGCAGTCCGTTGAGCGATCCATTTTTTCAGAATAACAATAAGGATAGGCAGACGCTAAGAATGGGAGGACTTGGGTGTCATTAATCATCAGGGACAGTGACAGAGGCAGGCCACAAGCGTATGTGTATAGGTACTCGCAATACGATATTATATTGATGATGATTGAATCAGTACCTACCCATTTTTGAAACAAATCATTTAGGAACAAAAAACAATATAAACTAAAAACTTGCAATTCCTATAATTTTGAATAATAATAATAATATGAAATAAATACACGAAAATAGGATCAAATAGGGTAAGATTGGTATGATGACAATGCTCCAACTATTAATTAATAGCCTATATGCCAATCATGTAATATGTGAAACCAAATTCATTATTTCAATTCATTGCATATATAACTACAAATAACGCAGATCAGCATTAAATATGAATCATGTTGCATGGAGAATATTCAAAGAAGTAATGGAATGAGAATGAGAGGAATAAATATTTCAACTTGAAATGAAACAATGATTTACATTTTTTGACACTGCAAATTCTTTAAACTTTCTTGAAGATAACGCTAAACACTACGAAGCATCCTGGAGACAGAAAATCTTATAGTATTTTTCATTGTCCTACTTAGCATTTAGCAATCTCAATTGAATTCCTATGTATCGAATATAGATTTATTCTTCAAAGATTATCATAATAAGAGTACGGATTCAAATTCTTTCTTTCCCAGAGTTTTAGAATGAAAGAAGAGTTTTTACAAGAATAGCGATAGTACCTATTTCAGTTGATATGAGTTTCTATTCTATTGTTGAAAAAATTATCAAACTTAATGATTCAATTTTTTATTGGCTTTTAACTTTAAGCTGACCTTTTCAATCGATTGGTACATCGAATCATGATGGGTGGACTCAATGGGTGGTTCAAATTACGTTTTTCTCATACTCTGTAGATTGCTGACGTTTTTCTCTAAAAACTTTAAGAAGTACTGACTAGCTATTGAAACGTATCCACCCCTAGATCAACCAGCCAATGGAGGTAGCTGTGACTGAAAGGTTCAAAATTTATTGTGACTGGTCAAATGCAGTGGAGAGCCTGGCCAGTCAATTTCCTGAAAATTTATTCTGATAGAAATAAAACTTTTTTACATTAGGATTCATCTTTCGATGACGTTTTTGTGAGAGAATACACTTTCAAGTTTTGATGAGAAATAATAATAAGAAAGAATAGTCTATTATCCAAAATGTCTTATTGGATATACTCCCTATTTAATATACTTTAAATCGTCTTTTAAAGGATACAATAGAAGAACACTTTACTTGTAGATTGACGCGCAATTCAAAAAGGATTATTCCTTCCAAATTCCATTGACAATTCATTGGAAAAATCCAATATATTGTGTTCATTTTCTGACCTATTATCAAGTATTTTTCGCTTTCACTTTTTCTGAGCACTTATGACTTGATCAACAATGATTTAACAATAGTGCAACTCATATAAAATGTTAATGCTTACAACAAGCACATATAACTTCTCTCACCAAAACCACCTAGGACGGAGTTAAGAATTAGATAGAGTTTGTGTAGGTATAACAATTTGGAACTACTGTTGTATGTTAATCATGCATGCCGCATGTGTTGAGGTGATGATGCATGCATGGGCTGCCCCACCTCTTGCGGTATTGATACAAAAGATTTCTCGGACAGCCCTCAGAATTGGACAGGACGTTCGGCAGAAGTCATCATAGAAGTCAAATGCTATTGTAGTATAGACAATACATTATACGGACAATAGATTATACTATGACCGTCGTCGGTTTCAGTCGGAGAGAACAGCCTTTGAAGCAGGTATCATGAAGGAAGTTCATAATGAAATTTATGATTTTTTTTCTCTTGGAATTGTATTGCCGTGCTTTATTACATGCTGCAGCAATATGAGTTAACATACTACACAAATACACACTCAGCCTTCAGAATGGATTGGGGATTTTCAATGTTGATGAATAAAACTATGATTTATAAACAATCTTTTATTACACCGAATATGAATAATCATCTCTTATATTAAAAAGATTCACCATGAAAATAACTAACTAAATAACAAACTACCTACATAACTACTCTAATAATTTGGCCCTATTATCGCCCTACAAACTGGACATGTTAATGATAACTGGATATCTGTCACCTCCACGCTTTCGTCAGAGTTTGTTACTGAATAGTGGCATTCTTGTGCAATAAATGAATTGCAGCATGCCGTGCACATATTAGCATGGCCGTATGGACTGCACAGCCTAGTTACCTTGTACTCTAAGCACAAGACGCAGGCTGTGCAGCCCTCTCCAGCCACTCACTCTCTTCCACATGGGCCGCACCAACCGACCTTTCTAGTTCAACTTTCTGTCGAACTATCAGTTCCAATGGCATAAACGTTTCTGTTATCAATTGGTTTGGCTCCCATCTATAATTTGAATATGGGTCCACCTCAGTAGCAGTAGCTACAACAGCAGCAGTAGCTACTACAGCGACAGTAGCTCCAACTGGAACAAAGAAATTCAAATTATCAGATTGGAATATCTTCAAACTTTCAAGAATTATTTATAAAATACGAACGTGTGCGCCGTGATATTTTATGCATACTGACGACAGGTTCATCTTGTTTGTAAGTAATCAATTGTGTAATAGCCGGTTCTTGAGCTATGAAATCAGCTAGGGTAATAAAAATAAATATAAGAGCCTTTTTTCTAATGTATGAATTCAGGGATAGCCTACTTTTTTTATTTATAAAATGAACTTAAAGGAATAAACTTTAAACCCTTTTTTGAGACTAATAAAATTATAGATTAGAAATCTGGTGTGGCGCACTCACACAACTTTCCTTGCCGTTATGAAAAATGATCACCTGACGCTAGTGTTCCCGCGCATCTCAAGCCTACTATTCAAAGATTTGAGCCAGCTGGTGACAGGGCAATAACGCTGGAGACACACATGAGGTCTGCTATCTCTTCATAGTGAATGATTTAATAGAATCAACAATAATTTGCAATTGAATAATCACATTATCTCGAATTTAAAGCTTATTTTATTTAGGTGAAAATGTTACTGAACCTTAATTGTAGAGATTTTCATGCTCAATCTACTCCACTTGATTTTTTTGTTTCTGAATTGTATCTGAAGCCTGATAAATGGGAATCTATCTGCATTGATGGGGCGGAGCTCCTGAAATTTTTACAGATATGGGACTTGTGGCAGTTGATAGAGCTTATCGATGACTACTTTAGGTATGAATTTGATCAAAATCGTTGGAGCCGTTTCCGAGAAAATCACAAAAAGCCCTGTTTTTGACAACATTTTCGCCATTTTAGCTGCCATCTTGAATTGCATTTGATCGAAATTGTTCGTCTCGGATCCTTATAGTGATAAGATAAGATAAGATAAGATAAGATAATCTTTCTATTCAACACAGTACACTTTATAATATACAGTTGAATAACGTCAGGTCTTAATAAGTAACAATAATAAATACACAATAAAAAGCACACATGAAAGACTAGAGTAGGCCTACCCACAAACTATGCTACCTTCTATCACTAAAATCCTTCACACTGTAGTAGGCTTGTGAAACCAGGAATTTATATACTTTACTCTTAAAAATTTTTATGTCAGACAAGGACTGCAGCTCGGTAGGTAAGTCGTTAAACAATTTAGCTCCAATATAAGAGGGCATTTTCTCGTACAGATGCAGTCGGTGTTGTCTCGAAGACAGTTTATTCCTCCCTCTGGTGTTATAAGTGTGGATATCAGCAATTGTGTTCAGATCAGATAAGTGCTTGTGAGTGAAAATTAACAGTTTGAATATATAAATTGATGGTAGCGTAAGTATATTTAAATCAACAAAAGCCTGTTTACAAGAATCATTGGACTTCAGCCCTGCCAAGTAGCGGATTGCTCTTTTTTGTAGTCTAAATATTTTTAAAAAGTGTAACTCTCCAGTGCTTCCCCACAACTCTATGCCATAAGCCACATGTGAATAGAACAGTGAAAAATATACCATTCTTGAAACTGACATTGGAACAAGTCTCACAATGTTTCTGATAACAAATAAGCCTTTACTGACCTTGTCGATAATAAAATTTACATGCTCATCCCATGCAAGTTTTGAATCAAATTTTAAACCAAGTAATTTTACATACTCTGTATTGCTAATAACATCGTCCCCTATGTACAACTGAGGTTCAAAAGCGTTATGTCTTCGGCTGAAGTCAATGATACTACTCTTCTTTGAGTTAACTGTGAGGGAAAGTGAGTTGAAAAATTGAACGACTCTATTGCATATCAAGTTACAATTAATCTCCATCTCATTCAAGTTTTTGTGTGAAAAAATTAAAGATGTGTCATCCGCGTATAAGGTAAGTTTATTAAGAGGAACAAGTGAACAGATGTCATCTATGTACAGTATAAAGAGAAGTGGTCCCAGAATAGATCCCTGTGGTACCCCTGATGATATTCTGATTAGGTTTGAAGCTGTTTGTCCGTCACTACCATGAATTGAAACATACTGATACCGATCAGAAAGGTAAGATCTTATTAAATCATGCACTTTTCCTCTTAAACCAAGCCTAGTTAATTTTTCCAAAAGCAACTGATGATCTACACACTCGAAAGCTTTAGATAGGTCGAGCATTACTCCAGAAGTGTAGTTGCCACCTTCGATATCTTTTATTATACCTTCAAAAACTTCGATGAGGGCTGTACTAGTTGACCTGTTCTTTACAAATCCATGCTGGTTTGGTGAAATTAGATTATGTTCAGAGAGATAAGTCACCAGTCTAGTAAGAATCACCGTTTCAAAAATCTTTGAAAAAGCTGTCAATAACGAAATAGGTCTATAATTGTTAATGTCATGTTTGCTGCCCTCTTTGAAAAGTGGAAGTACCTTGGCAATCTTCAAAATTTTGGGAAATACCCCGCTCTCGAACATGGAGTTGATAATGCAAACAAGCGGCTGGGCAATCGCCTCACAACAGATCTTTAATACCTTCAACGGGATGTCATCATGTCCTGTGCTACTTTTTGGCTTGAAGTTATTGATTATGCGTGAGATTTCCTCTTCATTTGTAGGTGTTAGAATAAAGTGATCAGGCGGCAAAATATGGGAGCTAGGAACGCTATCAGGAGTTCTATTAGATAAATGTGTTTTTTTCATTTTCTTATTTATTCTTTGAGCAGTAGTCGCAAAGAAGCTATTGAATTCAGCTGCAATTTCCTCTTGGTTAGTCATAAGTACGTTCTCAATATCAAGCGCTAAAAATTCAATTTTCTTTCCAGTACATTTACCTCTAAATTGATTAATTAAATTCTAACTTGTTCTAGATTTATTTGATGAATTTTTTATCATATCTCCATAGTAACGTTTTTTAGCTTCAGTTACTAACTGATCGTAATATATTTTTATGTTTTTAATGAGGGATAAATTGAAATTGGAAATAGAATGCGCATTTCCCGTTGCAAATTTAAGCAATAGTCTAATTTGCTTAATTTCTTGTGTTATCCAATGAGCACTACGCGACTTTCTAACTGAGGGTAGAGCTTTGGTCATGACAGGGCAATGAATATTGTAGTAGTGGAGGAAGGTGCAATGGAATAACCCGTATTTTCTGTTTGTGTCCTTTTCCTCGGTAATGAAATTCCAATTTATTCCAGACAAAACCGCTCTCAAATTGGCCAGATTATGAACACTACAATTACGGAAGGTGGTGCGTGTAACATTCTTTGGTTGGTCCATACGAAAACCCTTTGTTAGATGCAATTCAATGGACTGGGCTGTATGATCAGAAAGCCAAGAATCTATGACGTTAATATTCTTATGCATTAATGTAGAGCTGGTGATTATATTATCTATAGCCGTTTTACTGGTTACTGTTATCCTAGTGGGAACTCTGACGTTATATTCCAAATTGAATTGATCCAAAATATTCAAAAAAGTTCTACGTTGTAAAGAGTCAACCAAAAAATCAACATTAAAATCTCCTGCACATATTAATTTAGTTTCAATATTGTTCGACAGATATTCTAAAACATTTATAAAATTGTTAAAAAACAAATGTATGCTACCATTAGGAGGCCGATAAACACCTAGGAGCACGTATGATTCCTTATTTATATTGAATTTACAACATGCTAGTTCGATGCAACCCTCCTCACAGAGATCACTCACATTTAGTTCAGAAATATTTCGGAGCTGTTTATTGCAGATTATTTTGTGAAAAATTGCAACACCACCCATGCTCTTATTAACTCTACAATAACAATCAATGAGATGCATATCCTCTATATTGATACAACCCAGTTCATTATTTTTTAGGCCATGCTCAGTCAGTATGAGAAAGTCTGGTTTTTCCAAGTCAATGAATATTTCCAATCTATCTATTTTATTGCTCAACGAACGTATGTTTTGGTGGACAACCTTGACTATCAGAGAAGCTGACTTTGATTTAGACCGAAATTGATTGTTGCAAGTACTACCAATTGGAAAATCAGAGAGGTTATACGTAGGCCTATTAGTTGTAAAGCTGACCGAATTATTATATTTTTCAGTCTGACAAGATATGGCATAATCATCCCTATAATTCATGTTAACTGTTTTATTTATATTATTCTCTATTAATTGAGCTCTTTGGTCCTGCCTAACTAATCGTTTAATTTCTTGTTTTCCACAAGCAGGACCGTAATCTAGTTTCCCATAAAGCTATGGAATCCTAAACTTATGGCTGCGTCATTATCATGTGTTCCGTTAATAACATTTTTTATTTTTTCTGCGACTGCAATCTTCCCTTTTCTATTTAAATGCAGCCCATGCCTTGTGAACTTGTCTCTCTCAAGGTCAGTGATATCAATAATTCGTACATGATTAATTTTGTCACAAAATCTTTTTATTTTATCATTGATTTTTCGTATCTCGCGGTTCACACAGGACCAGTTCCAGATAGGACCTCAAGTTCCAAATTTCAAGTCATTCCGTTAATTGGGAGATGAGATATCGTGTACACAGACGCTCATACACACACACACACACACACACACACACACACACACCACACACACACACACACACACACACACACACACACCACACACACACACACACACACACACACACACCCACACACCACACACACACACACACACACACACACACACACAACACACCACACACACACACACACACACCACACACACACACACACACACACACCACACACACACACACACACACCACACACACACACACACACACACACACACACACACACACCACACACACACACACACACAACACACACACACACACACACACACACACACACACACACACACCACACACACACACACACACACACACACACACACACACACCACACACCACACACACACACACACACACACACACACACAACACACACACACACACAACACACACACACACACACACACCACACACACCACACACACACACACACACACACACACACACACACACACACACCACACACACACACACACACACACACACCACACACACACACACACACACACACACACACACCACACACCACACACCACACACACACACACACACCACACACACACACACACACCACACACACACACACACACACACACCACACACACACACACACACACACACACCACACACACACACACCACACACACACACACACACACACACACACACACACACACACACACACACACAACAACACACACACACACACAACACACACACACACACACCACACACACACACACACACACACACACACCACACACACACACACACCACCACACACACACACCACCACACACACACACCACACACCACCACACACACACACACACACACCACACACACACACACACACACACACACACACCCACACACACACACCACACACACACACACACACACACACACCACACACACCACACACACACACACACCACACACACCACACACCACACACACACACACACAACACACACACACACACACACACACACACATACAGACCAGTTTTTTGGACTCAGGGGACCTTGAAACGTATAGAAATTTATAAATTGGGGTACCTTAATTTTTTTCGGAAAGCAATACTTTCCTTACCTATGGTAATAGGGCAAGGAAAGTAAAAATACAAATTATAACAACTAGTTTCAGTGATCCACACTATCTTCAGAAAGCTGTGCAAAGGCTGAAAATAAACTTTCTACTCGTGATATTTTTCAAAGTTTTTTTAATTTGTATATCATTAAGCTATCAAAATAAAAAAGTTTTCTCAGGGAAACATTTTTTTCCGATCATTACTTTTTGAGATATGAGCGCCTAAAGTTCAAATTTTTGTTACAGAACATTTCAAATTCAGTAAGAGATAAATCCAGAAGATTTAGAGGATAGATTCTTAATAGTATTGTTGATCTAGTAAAATAGAAATTTTCTGAAAATATCCATTTTTAAAATAGTTATTCAATTCACTAAAAATAACCAAAAATAACTTTTTGTTGAGTTATTTTTGGTAAATTGAATAACTTTTTCAAAAATTGATATTTTCAGAAAATTTTACTTCCCATATTTTGCATACCATTTTTTTATTTCAATTTCGAATTGCTTGAAATCCTCAACGCTCCCGGGATTTGATCTAGTATGGAATCTTTGCATCGACCACTCCATTCGCTTGAAATTCAATGCATTCCTGATTTAGACTGGTGCTCTGAAAATTATACAAGCAGAGATGAAGTTTCAATTTTTCGAAAATGGGCTATCTATAATACGTTCAATAAGGCGACGGAGGAAACAAAACAAAACTTGTGAATGTGAATTCTGATCAGAACTAGTTGGTTCGGCACCATGCTGAATTGCATTCACTGAGATGCAACCATATTATTTTTATATCATTGAACAGTAGATGAAATATTATAAATTTTGAACAGTCTCAGACCAAAAAGGCTTTGAACAGTCCTTACTATTCCAGAAAAAACACACAAGAAAAACTCTTCTCTATCCTCTCTTCTTTTTTCAATATGTAACGTTATTTATCAATATTAAAGAATCGCATTTTCAAAAAACAATAGTATCCTTTTTATGTTCAATTAAACATGATAAAGGTTACTTGAGGATTTCATTCAATCTCAATAGCTTGTTTGTGAAAATTATCATTAATGAATTGTTAGTGGAATATTGATAATGAATGATGAGTTGATAATACATTTTATTTCCACCACGAAAACAATATAAATGTTATAATCGTTATTTCGAAAATTAACTACCAACTACATTTTTTGAAGGTGATGTCCACATGAGCTCAAGACTTGTGCGTGGATAATGGGAAGAATGTGATTTCTGAATCATCAGAAAGCGATTATAATCACATTTTGTATATATCCTTTTCAGTTTCAAATAATAACTCGAGTTATTTAGAATATCGTAGAATTGATATTCTAATAAATCAAGTACAGTATGTTGTTCAATACAATATAACTTGAAGAATGAATCCTCGAAATTTCATGAATTTATTTGCTATCAATTAAAAACAGTTTATCATGCCATATTTCAATCAGATTTACAATATGGATTAGTCATATGGGGTGCTGCATATGATGTACACATGGATAATCTATTCATCATTCAGAAAAATAATAGAAACCATTGACAGAATCCAAGGTCAGGGCAGTGGACTGTGAATGATACCTACAAATAAATCTTTGAATTCTGTGCATAAAAATACTGATAGCTTGAAGTGTGGTAAGTATGCCAATAAAAGACTAAATGAATCAACAAGATAAGATTTAATAATAATAAAATAATAATAGGCAGATGGCCACATACAAGAAAAAAAACAATTGTAAGAAGACTGAGTTGAAAAATCTTGGGAAAATTACAACATATGATAAAACGTTAGAGAAATACAAAATTTAAATGAGATTAGGTCAATGACATTAATGACCATTGAAGCCTGACAATAATCGAAAAGGTAATATTAATGATACCTGAATTGCGAATATAAATTGAGTGCTAAAATGAAAAGTTAATGCTGCAAAGTTCAATCTTAATGATTTACAAAAGGAATAATAATAAATGACAATGATTTACGAAAGGAATAATAATAAATGACAATGATTTGTAGATAGTGCTCAACAAATGGAATACATTAAAATATAGGCGGCATAGGCCTTCAGTAAATTAAATGTCAAGTTAGACATCAATTGAGCAATTAATAGGCGTCAGTGGCCTCAGTGAATTTGAATGTCAAGATAGACATCAATAGTACAAAAGGAATAATAACAAATGACAATGAGCTGTAGATAGTGCTCAACAAATAGAGTACATTAAAATATAGGCGGCATAGGCCTTCAGTAAATTAAATGTCAAGTTAGACATCAATTGAGCAATTAATAGGCGTCAGTGGCCTCAGTGAATTTGAATGTCAAGATAGACATCAATAGTACAAAAGGAATAATAACAAATGACAATGAGCTGTGGATAGTGCTCAACAATGAGAGTACATTAAAATATAGGTGGCAAAGGCCTTCAATAAATTAAATGTCAAGTTAGACATCAATTGAACAATTAATAGGCATCAGTGGCCTCAGTGAATAAAATGTCAAGATAGACATCAATTGAAAAATTAATAGGCATCAGTGGCCTCGGTGAATTAAATGTCAAGATAGACATCAATAGTACAAAAGGAATAATAACAAATGACAATGAGCTGTGGATAGTGCTCAACAAATAGAGTACATTAAAATATAGTCGGCAAAGGCCTTCAATAAATTAAATGTCAAGTTAGACATCAATTGAGCAATTAATAGGCGTCAGTGGCCTCAGTGAATCACTTGTAAAGCCAAGGGTAGCTGTCAAATCCAATGAATTAATAGGCGTCGGTGGCCTTAGTGAATTGAATGTCAAGATAGACATCAACAAAACAATTAATAGGCGTCAGTGGCCTCAGAAAATCACTTGTAAAGCCAAGGGTAGCTGTCAAATCCAATGAATTAATAGGCGTGGTGGCCTTAGTGAATTGAATGTCAAGATAGACATCAACAAAACAATTAATAGGCGTCAGTGGCCTCAGAAAATCACTTGTAAAGCCAAGGGTAGCTGTCAAATCCAATGAATTAATAGGCGTCGGTGGCCTTAGTGAATTGAATGTCAAGATAGACATCAACAAAACAATTATGTAATACATACGTAAATAAAAATTGAATAGAACGATTTATGTAACCTGAATAAAATTTTGAAGAGGAGATGCAGCCAGGCAGACAGGCAATGAATCTGCAGTACCCAAGAGAACAGGACATCAGCAAGAGACTGTGTGATCTGGCCATGCGATGACAAGAATGGAAGCGTCCACCACAGCAGGCAAATCCCCCAGTGGAAGCATGTAGAATTCCAAACGAATAATCCGACCTTCAAGTTGTGGAATTTTTAGAATGATTTCCAAACGGAAGAGATGATGAACTTGAAAGTTTGAGTTACACGAGGTGAAGCCAATTGTTAGAAGAATGACAATTGAAGCCCACACGAGGTTGTGAACTTGACAAAGTTTATCAGCATAAATATGTGAAGAAATCGATGAATAGTTGAATCACAATTGAAGAATAGAATAAACGAATTGATTTGCAGAAGTAATTCACACTTTAAAAACGTTCAGTAGATCAAATAAATAGCGATAAACGCCCACACAAGGTTGCAATTTTGACAAAGTTTATCAGAGTAAATATGCAAAGAAATCGATGAATAGTTGAATCACAATTGAAGAATAGAACAAACGAATTAATTTGAAGAAGTAATTCACACTTTAAAAACGTTCCGTAGATCAAATAAATAGCGATAAACGCCCACACGAGGTTGCAATTTTGACAAAGTTTATCAGAGTAAATAAGTGAAGAAATCGATGAATAATTGAATCACAATAGAAGAATAGAATAAACGAATTAATTTGGAAGAATAATTCACTTTTAAAAACGTTTCGTAGATCAGATGAATATGGATAAAAGGTTTAGACCAAAAGCGTAGATGCACTCTCGACTAGGAACCATTGCAAAAGACATGGAAACCGCTAATGCTGGTCAGAAAAAGGGACATGCTGGATGTGTTTGAAACGTAGGCAACACGTTTACAAACGTTTGGTGAAAAAGTAACAAATATCTAGAAGGTAAGATGCCTAAAGACAAAATAAATACCAAAAAATCGAATAGTACAAATATTAAAATTGAAACGGCGACGAATAATATAGGAAACCAACTTGAATATGGCAGTGGCAAGAACCGTGACTGTTGGAGCCAGCTCTAGTTTTCATTTTTCGTTTTGAATTGGACGCGCGCTCCTCGTTCAGTTCGTATTTCTTTCACTTGAGTGCGTTGCGCTCACTAGCCGGTCGGCTGTCTTTTTTCAGTTCAGTCTCGCTTTGAAATAGCTTGCCTCGAGTCGGGAATTGGTAATTTTCGTCGATCATTCCCAGAAGAAAATCGTTCTTCAAATTATTATTTTTTCGTTAGTGTTAAATCGTACACCATAAACCTACGTTTGGAAGAGTGTTTGCCAAACTCCCTTTAGTTGAAAGTTTTAAACTATTATTTTTCGATTGGAAAGTTCACCGATCTATAGTCTTTAAAGACATTGTAAATATCTCGTCAGAAATATATGTGCAACGTTATATGATGGAAGCCGAATTTACCAACAGTAGATGACAATTAAGCTTGCCTTTTCACCATCCTTGATTCATCTCCTACCTCGGGGACACCTGAATACCTTACCTGGGAGTTGTAAGCTCAATAATATAAATATTACATTAGGTACTCTGCAGATTTTCGGTGAGTTGTTCTTTTATATATTCATTGCATGTACTTGTTTCTGTAGAGATATCACTTGTTTCTTTTCTATTCAATACAGTCCACTTTACATCAAAATTATTGATTACCAATTTAAAATCAATATAAATTTCTTAAAGTTGAACCTTAGAGTTTACATTGGTCCACCAGGCCAGATTTTATTGGCTATTTTTTATTCAATATTTGGCAAGCACTTATCCAATTTTATTGTAAATCGTTTGTGCATGCTAGGGCTCAAACCTGTTTGTACATTATGAATTGAGCCGATCAAGTTGGTTCACTCTTATCTCTATTGTCCGATCGGAACCGTTACTTTGCAATGCTGATAACGTTATCGCTTAGCTTGCTTCGTCTATTGAGCTTTCTCTGTTCAATTTGTACTAACATTATCATTTTGCTTGCTTGAATCATCAATGAAAATCGTTTATTGTTGCATTCGTAATTTTATTCGAAAATTAGTAAATGAAAATCATTAAGACCTTTCCAATATCCAATCATGAGTGAAAAGAAGTTAAAGCTCAAACGAGCTAAACTTGAGCAATATTTCTATCGTATTCAACGTACTTTCGAGTTGTCGAAAAAGGCTTTAAAAGAAGAAGCTAGTGCTAAACAATTTCTAATTCTCTATAGTTCCACTCTTAAAACTGTTCAGGATTATGAAGCTGTTGAAATGGAAATACAGGAGCTTGAAATGGAAAAAGACCCGGAATTTGTACCCAAATTTAGTAGTTCACATATGGAAATGTTCGAACATATGGAAGCAATTGCTAGTGAATTGAAAAAACGCAGTCAGGTTGTACCTAGTGTTTCTACCCCGGCTCAACTTGTATCTTCCAATAAGGATTCGTCTAATATTTTACCGAAAATTGAAATTCCTGTGTTCGACGGAGATCAATCAAAATGGGCGGTATTCTACGAAATGTTTAAATGCATGATTCATGACAACAAATCGATTCCAAATCAACAAAAGGTCCAATATCTGGTGTCCAAACTATCTGGAGAAGCGGCTAATATTTCACGTCATCTACCACCTATTGCTAATAATTATGAAATTATTTGGGATGCATTAATTAAGCGGTTCAATGACCCCCGCTCACTCTCAAATGTGTACTTGAAACAAATTTTCGAATTCAAATGTCTAAAATCTGAGTCTCGTGCAGGTTTAGTTTCTATAGTCGATCAGTTCTGTGGTTCAATTACTGCTTTAAAACGCCTACGAGGTGAAGATGTATCTGATGCAATATTTCTGTTCCAAGCGTTGAAAATCATAGATCCTGTTTCTCGAAAGGCATTTGAAGCTTCAGTTCATATTAAGGATGACCCCACATATACTGATTTTGTTTCATTCATCGAAAGGCAGATTAAATCGTTACCGCATGACGAATCGTCTAAACAATGCAAGCCAGTAGTGAAACCAATACCAAAATCCAAAGTGTTGGTTGTTCAATCGAATTCGCAAGTGACCAAATCACCGGTAAAAATATCAGAATGTCTGAAATGTTCGATGACAAATCATAAATGATCAATTGTCGTCTTTTTCGTCAGTTATCACCTTGGGACCGTTTTCGTTTTGTTAAGGAGAAGGGTTGCTGTTTGAAATGTTTCTCGCCAGCCCATCGTAGTAAGATTGTACTTCTTCCAACTGCGAGGAATGTAGTCAGAAGCATAATTCGCTTTACATTTCGGAAATACTTCAAATTCGTCATCAAATTCGGATGCGAAAAAGGTAGAAAATAATACTATTACCTGTTGTTCTATCGATTCGAAGTCGGCACCGTATAGTGTTCTACTATCAACTGCTCAAGTCGAGGTACCTGATAAGAGAGGTAGATTGCACAAAATAAGAGTTTTAGTTGATTCAGCTAGTCAAAGTCATTTCATTACTCGTAAACTTTGTCGTAAATTGCAACTATCGATTTCTCCTTTCCAATTAATTGTGAATGGTTTTGGCGGAAATTCGCAATCAGTTTTTGGTCGTACTTTTGTCACGCTTCAATCTCGACTCGATTCTAGTGTTAAATTTTCCATTGAACCATTAGTTGTCGAGAAAATCATGGAACAGCTTCCCACTAGTAAAATTGATAATTCTAAATTATCAAATTTGTTTAGTCTTCGACTTGCTGATGAAAGTTATCACATTCCCAGCGAAATTGACGCTATTATAGGAGCTGAATTAGTGCCCCATATTTTCCGAAATGGTCGTGTGGAAATTGATTCGAATTATTTGATGGCCTTGGAAAGTGTTTTCGGTTATATTTTGATGGGTAGAGCCCCTATTTTACTCAATCTTCAGAAAATCAACGTGTTTGATGACTTGTCTAACATCACCGTTGGATAAGTTAGTTCGAAAATTTTGGGAAGTGGAAAGCGTTCCAGATGTAGGAAAACAACTCACTGCTGATGAGTTGGAATGCGAGAAGGATTTTGCATCGTCCGTTCGTCGTGAAAATTCGGGTAGATTCGTTGTCTCATTATCGTTTTCAAAATCCCCTGATTGTCTTGGTGATTCTTATGCTATGTCAGAACGTCGACTCATCAGTTTGGAGAAACGACTGGCACGTGATCCAAACATGCGTTTAGTGTATCACGATGTCCTCTTGGATTATCTCAAACAAGGACACATGGAATTGATAAAAATCAGAGTGATAAAAGTGGTTATTTTATACCTCATCATGCTGTAATTAAAACTCAGAGTCGATCAACGCCTTTGCGTATTGTCTTTGACGCAGGCGCGAAAACTACTACTGGAGTATCATTGAATGATATACTTCATATCGGCCCCAAGTTGCAAACGGATATTTTCGTTCTCTTAGTCAATTTTCGGTTATTTTCTATCGCTGTAACTGCTGATATAAAGCAGATGTATAGACAGATTCTTGTCGATGAATCGTGTCGCAAATTTCAGCATTTGTTATGGAGATTTTCGTCCAATGATCCCATACAAATTTTTGAATTAAAAACTGTCGTATTTGGTCTGAGTGAGTCACCGTTTCTAGCTCTCAGAACTGTCCATCAACTTGTTCAAAAAGAAGGTGAAAATTTCCCTGATACTAAAGCTCGTATTCCGAGTGACATGTTTATGGATGATTTGGTGACAAGTGTGTCTTCTTTAGGTGAAGCAAATCGTCTTTGTAGTCAGGCTAAAGAATTGTTCGAGAGAGGCGGATTCGAACTTACTAAATGGAGTTCCAATTCACCTGAATTGATGAATGATTTCTCGGAAGATGAAAAATCGACCTTGTCTAAAGATTTCGAGATGGGAAATTTGTTGGCTGTCCTAGGTTTGAAATGGCAACCTGGTAGTGATTCGTTTTGTTTTTCAGTGAATCCTAATCAGTCTGTTCCTAATTCCATTCATCTTTTAATTGCTCGTTGTTCCAACTACCAACGTCTATTGCGTATCATGGTGTTAATATTGAAAGTACTTCGTCTATTGCCTAAACCTCATGAATTAGATTTCGATTTGGCGGAAAAACACTTGTGTAAAGTCGTACAAAAAATTCATTTTTCGAAAGAATTACTGGAATTGAAAGCTGGGAAAGAATGTACTTCTCATCTTCAACAACTGTCACCCTCTCTTGATCATGATATTATTCGTGTGGGTGGACGTTTACAAAATTCTGAGTTGAATTATGACAGCTGTCATCCGATTATATTACCGAAAAATGATCCATTGGTCACGCTTTTGATTGATTATTTTCATGAAAAGCACTGTCACGCTGGACCTCATTTATTGGCGTCTATTTTGAGACAAAAATATTGGATTTTATCAGCCCGTGTCCTTATAAGGAGTCATGTACGAAAATGTAACAAGTGTTTTCACTATCGTCCCACTCTTACACCGCCGAAAATGGGCAATCTGCCAGCCTGTAGAACTCTGTCGTCTAAACCATTCGTCCAATTGAATTAGTTTCGGACTTATCGACCCAAATGTTCTTATCAGCTTTTCGCCGTTTCCTTGCTCGACGAGGTCCTTGTAAGGTCATGTATTCCGATAATGGTACCAACTTCGTCGGCGCCTATGATGAGCTAATAAAATTGTCACGGATGCTGAACTCCAAGGAATATCAAAACCTGCTCCAGAATGAACTTGCTGATCATAGCATTGAGTGGAATTTCATCCCGCCAGGTTCACCTCACTTCGGCGGTCTTTGGGAGGTGAATATAAAATCAGTAAAGTCACACCTGTTTCGAGTTATTGGTAACCAGTTGTTGACTTACGAAGAATTGAACACTGTCTTAGTTCAAATTGAGGCTGTACTTAACTCACGCCCGTTATGTCAAATGAGCGCGGATCCGAGTGAACCCCTCGCCCTCACACCGGCTCATTTTCTCACTTTGACACCTCTTAAGTACCTTCCTATGTTAAATGTGGAAGATCGTCCAATGAATCGATTGGATCGGTTGAATTAGTCAATCAAATGGTTCAGTCTTTCTGGAGTCGTTGGCGCAAAGAATACTACATGAATTACAAACCGTGTGAAATGGTGTAAGGATTCCACCCCTCTCACGGTTGGTACAATCGTCCTAGTGGATCAACCAAATGTCGCACCGTTGAAATGGCCTCTGGGGGTGATTGAGGAAGTATTTCCTGGTGCTGACGGTGTCGTTCGAGTGGCTATGGTGCGGTGCGCCAATGGTCGCTTCAAAAGGCCGGCTACAAAGTTGTATCCGTTGCCTACTCAATAATTTTCCTTTTTGCATTTTTTGTTTTATTCTCGTTTTGTTTTATTTTTTATTTCTTTCGTCGTTTATTCATTGTTTTTTTCGTTTCTTTGTTCTCTAGCCTTGTCTGAAAATAGCTTTTCAGCCGGGGGGGGATGTTGGAGCCAGCTCTAGTTTTCATTTTTCGTTTTGAATTGGACGCGCGCTCCTCGTTCAGTTCGTATTCTTTCACTTGAGTGCGTCGCGCTCACTAGCCGGTCGGCTGTCTTTTTCAGTTCAGTCTCGCTTTGAAATAGCTTGCCTCGAGTCGGGAATTGGTAATTTTTGTCGATCATTCCAGAAGAAAATCGTTCTTCAAATTATTATTTTTCGTTAGTGTTAAATCGTACACCATAAACCTACGTTTGGAAGAGTGTTTGCCAAACTCCCTTAGTTGAAAGTTTTAAACTATTATTTTCGATTGAAAGTTCACCGATCTATAGTCTTAAAGACATTGTAAATATCTCGTCAGAAATATATGTGCAACGTTATATGATGGAAGCCGAATTTACCAACAGTAGATGACAATTAAGCTTGCCTTTTCACCATCCTTGATTCATCTCCTACCTCGGGGACACCTGAATACCTTACCTGGGAGTTGTAAGCTCAATAATATAAATATTACATTAGGTACTCTGCAGATTTTCGGTGAGTTGTTCTTTTATATATTCATTGCATGTACTTGTTTCTGTAGAGATATCACTTGTTTCTTTTCTATTCAATACAGTCCACTTTACATCAAAATTATTGATTACCAATTTAAAATCAATATAAATTTCTTAAAGTTGAACCTTAGAGTTTACAGTGACTGTGACGTCACCGGTCAGCGCAGACGGACAAAATGACGACATGATGTCTACGTAGTAGCGGAACGAGTAACAAGTGGAACCATTACAATAAATGCTTTGTCAGATTTTACATAAACTGGGCCCCTTGTGTCATATGGGGGTATGGCACAATAAGAAAAAGTAAGAAATATGTAAAATCTGGCAAGGCAATTGGAATTGAAAACTGGGCCCCATGTGAGAACCAGGGGAAAAAACAATGAAAACTAAAAATACAAATGAACCATAAGAGCAAGGGGATTAACTAAAATCCTCATCAATGGGAAGAGGTGCTAAACTCGAAATAGCTCTCTTAAAAGTGCCAGAGGGAGTGAAAACAGTGACAACTCAAACCTTGTCGTCCTTACCGGGATGAACTTCAGTAATGCGTGCCAGCTTCCAAGTGGACTGCGCGGAACCAGGATCCTTCAAGATGACAACCGTACCGACCTTCAAATTTTCATAATTGTTTAGCCATTTGCCTTTTTTCTGAAGAGTGGTTAAATATTCCCGAGACCACCTATCCCAAAGCTCCTGGATAGAAACAGCAAGTTGATACCAACGTGAACGATGGTCAATGTGTTTGGTGTTAGGCGGTAAGAAGGGTAATGACATAAGTGGACGTCCAATCAAAAAATGACCTGGAGACAAGTAAGCAAGATCATGTGGATCTTCCGACAAGGGAACAAGAGGGCGCGAATTCAAGATGGCTTCGACCTGAGCAGCAAGAGTACAGGTTTCTTCAAAGTTGAATACCTTGTTGAATGTAACTACACGGAATATGCGTTTGAAGTTTTTTACCGCATTCTCCCAGAGTCCACCAAAGTGCAGAGCCCGAGGGGGAATGAAGTGCCATTGGATGTTGAGTACAGACATAGTGTCATGAATATCTGATTTGAGACGATCAGAGGACAAAAATTCGTGGAGCTCACGTAGCTCATTGTTGGCACCAACGAAAGTTGTGGTGTTGTCCGAAAAAATGGAATGCGGAATGCCACGACGAGCAGAAAACCGAATCAGAGCGGCAATAAATGCCTTGGAAGTAAGTTCCGAGACAGTTTCAATATGAACGGCATGAGTTACCATACACACAAACAGCGACAGGTATGCTTTAGAAAAATTACGAGATTTGGGGCCGCCTACACGGATGGAAATAGGACCTGCATAATCCAAACCACAGTTATAAAAGGGAAAGTTAGCCTGAACGCGGGCTGCTGGTAAACTACCCATGATTTGCTCAGAACGAAGAGCCGAAAAGCGAAAACACATTATGCAATGCCGCAATACACTTTTGATGGTGCGACGGGTGGAGGGAAACCAAAATCATTGTCTTACACTGGCCATGGTGGCCTGCACCCCAGCATGACTTAGATGACGATGGTGAGCAACAATCAATGCACGAGTGAATTTGTGATTGCTAGGCAACAATATTTGATGTTTGTAATCAAATGAAGCATTTGCATTTTGCAAACGTCCACCAACTCTGAGCAGAGAAACTGAATGAATGAATGGTGACAAGGCCTTAATAGAACTATTAGGCAATAGCTCCTGATTTTGACGCAATGCTTTAAGTTCAGCAGAGAAAGCTTCTTCTTGAATAGATTTGAAGATACAATTTTCAGCTTCTGAAATTTCAGAGATAGCTAATCGACCAAAGCGCGGAGTGACTGAATTTTGTTTTCTACAATTGAATGAATGAATGAATGAACCGTAGAACATATGCTGTTGTATGAACGATTTTGTGATAGGTGGAGCAACTATTGATTATACCTGAGATAACATCATTACGAGAAGAAGTAGTAGCTAATACCTGAACTGATTGAGAATTGATTTCCTGAACTGATTTCTCTAACTGATGAGCGACATCATTTGAAGTTAGAAAATTCGACATGACCCTACGGGGAGCGGCCACAGGTGAAGCGGGGAGGCACGAACGAGGTGCTGCAATAGGACGAATAGCTTTACAAGAACCAAATATGACCCAACCTAGACTGGTTTTCTGAAGAATGGGAGCGTTTTGAGCTAGATACAATTTACCAGGCTGAAGTATCGATGCAAATATGCCAGCACCAAGTAACAAATCTACAGGCTTAGGCTGATCAAACAATGGATCCGCTAATTTGAGTTCAACAGGAATTGAAATTTTGGAAAGATCGATGTTCACACTAGGAACATTAGATGATATGCTATCAACTACAATACAATTTTCTTCAACCGACCACGAACGATCAGATGAAGACAAGCAAACTGAATGAGAAATAGATGATTTGGTCTTATTCTCACCTACACTATGAATCAAAGTTTACGAATACAAAGTAACAAGTGACAATTTTTCAGCCAACCTAGTTGACATCAAATTACAATCAGAGCAAGAATCTAAAAGCGCGGTTGCTTTAATAAATTCCCTACTAGAAGATTGAACCAAAACTTCGGCAGTAGGTAACAAGGCGACAGTTGATTGCTGTTGCAAACACAGAGACGAAGTGGAGCTCATTGTGACATGAGAGTTCTTCTGAGGCTGTTCTGCATGAGAAACAGCTTGCTTAGTTGTTTCCGCATTCTGAACCATGACGGAATTCAAAACAGCATTCTTACCCTTGGAGGGAGCAAAGGATTGAGAATGAATAACATTTGAAGTTACCTTATCCTTAGAAGTAGGCTGAGTGTCTCGTGATTGAGGATACGACCTATGAAGAACAGTGTGGTGACTCTTGCCACAAAGTGTACACGATTTGTCCAAACAAACATGATTGGGTGCGAAAGGCTTGAGGCAATTATAACATAACCTTTTGTCACAGACAGCATTCCAACGATCAGTAACCTGCAACTTCAATAATTCATTACAACAATTTGGAAAATGACCAACAGAATTACAAAAACTACAAGGTGACATAGAAGAGGTAGTAACCTGCATCCTAGCTTGAACATTCGATTGATTTTGATTGAACTTCGGCTTGCTATGAGCACCAACCGAGTTGGATGTACTTTGCTGTACATTTCCTTGATGATGGTTAGCTGAGCTTGAAGCAACAGCTCCCATGATTTTGCATTGTGATTCCAAAAAATTCCAAAATTTATCAATGGTGGGAATGTCGTGTATACCAACACTCTTTTCCCATTCTCGAACAGTAGCAGTATCCAACTGCAACAACATTTTGTGCATGTACAATAAGTCCTTGATTTGGACTCCAAGTTGAAGCGCTTCGAGCGCGGTAATGTGGGACATGCAAAAGTCAATGAATGCCCGTAATGATTGCGGACAGTTACGCTTTATGGTAGGTGGAGATTCAATTGCCGTGACGTGCCTGGCAGCAATTAATCTCTTATTGTCATATTTCTCCCTTTAGAGGTTCCATGCAAGCTGAAAACCATTTTCGTCAGCTTCAATGTGTTCCACTCTAGCAAGAGCTTCACCACTGAGTGATTGACAAAGATAGAAAAATTTCAATGAGTCATTAATATTATCCTGATTACCAATAATATTGGTAAAAGCACTTGAGAATGCTTGCCATTTTGAAAGCTCCCCATTGAAGCGTGGAAGCGGAATCTGAGGCAACTGAAAATTTGCCAAATGTGAGTTTTGAGATGTTGGCTGCTGGGAAGCACCAGCAGTGGCCTCATTGTTGCCTTGTCTGCTTTCAAAAGCAGTTAATGCAGCGTTTGCCTTAGAGGTAATGGAGATAAACTTATTAAGTATCTCAAAATGAGTTGAAGTGTCTTGTGCTTGCAACTCTGAATTCCATAACTGTTCATGGATTTTATCATACTTAATTCTAAGTGAACCTAGTTCGTTTTTGACAGTCAACAATTGATAATAAGTGGCTTCAGTGTCCACAACATAATCGCTATAGCTGGTTATAAACCAATCTATTTCGTGGTGTAAATTGTCTCTTGCATTGGAAAGAGCAGAAGGCTCAGGAAGTAAATCTTCCCCATGATCGGACATGCTTAAAAACTAACAGAAAAACCTGAGTGAATGAAACGATACTGCACTGTAGCAATGCGATTGCTGCGCCAATAAGCAACTTTGGGCGCTGGTCCAGTATGCAGAGAGGCACGCCTGTGCGTTTGAGGAAAGTTGTATCAAGCTTGCTGTGCGGCGAGTCAAGTAGTGAACTCGCAAGGAG